>NW_025920146.1:1593406-1733835 GCF_902686445.1 Sciurus carolinensis
ACTCAAACTCCTCTGGGTCCTCTGCATTTGTACCATTCACCCACCATTGCTCAGTCTCCTCTGTGTCTGTGGGTGAGGGCACTCTCCATTACAGTTCAGTCTTCTCCCTGTCATGTGTACAGTCATAATTTTTCTTTATTGCAGATGGTCCATGAATATCACCACTCATGAATACCACCATCTCTCAGTGTTACTTCTTTAAGGAAATATGGTGTCTTCCTCCAGTTCCCTAGAAACCATTTGTCTTTGTGGTTGACTGAGTCTTTCTTGTCTTGCCTTTCCCTGGTTCAGTTTGTTGGGGGGGGTTGTTCTGGACTCCTGTTGAAGTTCAGTGCTGCATCCTCCATGGGTGGTGCAGAAGTGCTTCTGAACTCATGCTGGCCTTCATGACCCAGCTTGTAGTACTTCATGTGGATATTGACTGCTCTGAATGAACTGTTGTGTCCTCTCACTTAGTGGATAAACCTGAGTCTGCAGACAGGCTTTCTGAAGGGCATAATTTCTATCAGTGCCAGAGCTGCCTGTGCTGAGTTTCAGAAGCCCTGAGGCAGAGATTTCCTTGACCCACTCCTGAGCCTTCCTCAACACAGGCTGCCTCCTTCCCAGAGCCATCCCTGAAAAAGGCAGGAAGCAGAGGTTGGTCCTCCTCCAAGAACCCCTTGTGGTCCTTTCAGTTCTCTGATCTGTGCTGATGAAAGCCACTGTCCTACTCATGGACTGCCTCCTCATTCACCGGGATTCTTTCCCAGATTGGTCACCTGCTCTCTGCAAAATGGGTTGAGTGTGAGTTCTTTTCCATAGTTAGATCCAGAGTTTTTGGGTTATACCCATCTTATTCTGCTCTGTACCCAGTTGTAGAACTGAGGAAAGCTACAGAAGAACAGGCTTAGCATATATATGGGGAATAATTATGAGTGAGCTGGGTAGAGGCCCTCTTTAGGTCCTGGGCCTCTCCCTGTGATACTCATGCCCCATCACCATCATGGTATTTCAGATGCCCCCAGGGGTCCTCACCTGCACCTACCTGGGTTACCAGTGGATGTCAATCACTAGGCTCTCTGAGAGCAGTTGTGAGTTCTTTATTAACTTCTCTGGTGCAGAGGATGTGTGATCTGTGCTTCACTATTAATCTTAAGACACCATCTCTTGATGGTGAATACAACAGATCATGTGGTTCTCACAATTATGCTTCCCTTTTGCCTGGACTCCTGAGTCTGTAGTCAGCTGAAGGTGACCATGAACACACCAGGGACAAGGTCAGTTTCCTAGGAAGTGTTCACTGCTCTGTATTCACAGGGACTACCCACAGGTGCTCACTGACAGGTGAGTACAGTTCTGCCAAGAATGTGGGTGGATAATGTCATTTATAAATAACACAAACCAAATCCAAGGAACATTTATTACCCTTGGCTCCTTTTTGCATGAAAAGTGGATGTTCCTGGTGGAATGAATGCTAGATTTGAATGCAGGAAACAAGTCCCATACATTTCTGTAGCTCTTAATGATGGAATGGCTACATAGATTATCATTCCTGCATTATTAGCCTTTGCTCAGTCACTGTATTAAATTGAGACAATGCACCAAACCACACACCAGCCCAGAACATGCAGGGACTGCCGATTTCTGTGTTGTAGATGCCTCATGAGACCTGGGCTGTGCATAGCCAGAAAGGGACGTGAAAGAGAGCAGTGCCATGTTTGCTCGTGAACATGATTCAGGTGAGTCCTGATTAGGGATGATAGAAATACTGGATGCCTGTGAATGTGACTCAGATGAGTCTTGATCATGGGTGATAGCAAGACTAGATTCCTGTGAATGTGATTCAGGAGAGTCTAGTCAGGTGCTGTTGGGGAATATAAACAGGCAAAGGCAAGTGGTAAGGGCTCACAGGGTCTGGGGTCCCAGGACAGAAACATGGTGGAAAAAATAATACATTCCTTATCCAATTTCAATCTTCTGCTTATTTTGTTGGCAGTTATTACTCTCAAGATTCATTACAGAGAAATTAGTGGCTGAAAGTCATATTCCTGATCTTTCACTCATTCAGTTGCATTCAGTTCCACTGAGAAAAACACCTCACTTGGTTACCAGTTCTTCTGTGACATGACAGGAAAAGATGGGAGAGATCCTGAAAGCAAAGGGGAAGGAGCAGGCATCAGGCAGGTCGCTTGTGAAGGGCACATGGCTTTCAGACTCCAGTAGAAGAAGGCACTTGATTTCCCTTCCCAGAGAGTTTTTTTGACCCATGGACAATATGGAGTTTGAGGAGTGGATCCCTTGATATGGTGCCAGCACCGCAGATACTGCCTGAGGTCACAGAGGATGGGCATGACAGCAATGTGGTGTCACAGTTCCCTTAGTAACCAGAGAAACTTCTGCTCCTGTCTGCTTCAAACCAAGATTCAAAGCAAGCGCTGTCTCTGTTGTGATGGTAAGAGGAAAGATGAAGGAAGTGGGTGCCAGGGACCTGTGATTCTCAAGAAATGATTCTAACATCGTCACCCAGGTGATGAGGAACCAGGCTGTATGTGGGGTGGAGACCCATGGGCTATATATTGCTCCAGGTCCAGGCAGAACTAGGGATCCCACTGAAGCCTGACAGTTCACAATTTCACCCAGGCCCACTAGGTGATGTTGTGCTCCTTGGGCCACACCAGTTCCCTAGCTCATGCTGTAGGCAATTAGCCCCCACAAGTTCCAGGGGATCAGGATGGGACAAAGGTGTGCTTTCAGCCACATGGGTTACCAAGCTTAGAACTGGCCCCAGCAGCATTGCCCTCAGAACATGCTCCTCCAGGATTGGGCACACCTGGATTTTCCTAGTCAGGAACCTAGCCAAGAGTCCTAGCAACCACACCAAATGATGGCTGGTGTGAGTTCAGGGCAGGGTAGCATGCAGTGCAGTGCAGTTTTTTCTTAGTTGATTATTGAATTGGGACACATCACACCCCATCTGGCAGGTTTCCCTTCCTTTCATACACAGTCTGGAAAGGAGACAGCTGAAACCTGGGAATTGGTTCTTCTAAGTGAAGATGAGTGTCTCCTCTGATGGCTCATGAAGAGAGGAGAGATTCATTCACCCAGCATGTTGGATGGAGGACAGGATAGACCTGACATGCAGGGAGAGATGTTCTATGTTCACTCCACTTGCCAGGCTCCACCTCCTTGACTACTGACTTACAACTAGGTTGCATTCATAAATTGACCTGCTGGGATTTTTCCAGGGGCACCTCAACTCACCTTGAGATGCAGAAATGTCTGGCCTCTCTGTGTTCACACAAGGATTTGCCCTCTTGACCACACTAATGCTTGTCTCTCAAAAGGCCCTGTGGGATATTGCCAAGAGTCCTCTAACTAGCCCCAGGGAGATGCAGACTACAAGCCAATGAATGAAATAAGAGTCTGGTGATGACATGATGAACACAGTTTCACAGTCCATAACACCAAATATGAACATACACAGTGCAGAAAGTGGAGTGCTGAGTATTCAAAATGGGAAAGTATAAATATTTGGGGGTTACAAAAAGCAGAAAGGTGGTGATGCTGTAAACCAACTTTGGTGAAGAGACACTTTGAAACTTGTCATAATTCATGGTAAACCCACAAATTCCAAAACATATCTTCAGCCTCATCATACTCTAAAAATATAGGAAGTAGTAATTGCCAGTTCATTCTGTAAGCAACCATTATTAGTGACCCTAATTCCCCTTGTAAATACATCAATGCCCTTGCAAATTACTGACTCTTTCTGGTTGTTTGCAAGCAACAAGTGATTATCCATATGCTGATTCCTATTTTTCTGGTACAAGAACCATGAGCTAAGGCTTTTCTTACAACACAGAACCTACACCCACGACCTACAATATAACCAAGTTGAATTTGGGATATGCAGCACTAAACCCTTGCACTCCAAATCAAGAGTGCACCACAAAATCAGAAATTTAAACTCCAAAAACTCTACTAAAATGCAAATGTGAAGACCCAACATGGGCAAAACCTGAATATCAAAAGAGAAATGGTTCTAGAATATTCAACTGTGTAATAGGACTTATTGAGCAGGAAAAGTGTACTTGAAGCATTTGCAAACTGTCAAATCCTTTTTCTTTCTTGACATTTTTCTACCCAGCCCCAACATACCACATGCCTAATGTCTCTGATTTAATTGTTCCACCGTGAGTTCTAGCAAAAGGGTTTCTTGTGTCATTCCTTACCCTACAAAGCACAATCCATTAATTCTCAGTTCTGTGGTAAACATGAGAACAACTCACAACCTGAGTGACCTGTATGCTTCACCCAATTCTACACTGCATCTCTTGAGGATGTCCATCAATATTAACAAGAGTCTATAAAAGGGCTCCATTTCTCTTGACAATAGAGCTCCAAAGATACTGGGAAATTTGATTGTAAATCCCCCCTGTTCCTCCTGAATTCTATCATTAGGAGCTAATATGGATTCAACCCTAAATACTACCAGTATTCATGAAGTCATATGCAAGCCTGTGCAAAGCAAAACTGACTGAGAAACTCCAGGGCCAACAGCGGCTGCCCTTTGTCTTTACCTCTTGGTTTTCCAGTCAACATTGATGTTCTCATGGAAAGTACTCAAGTGTGGAACTCCCCTTCATTGGCAGTGAGTACGGGAGTGTGTCCAAGAAGCCTGGAGGGTGCCAGGGACCAGTGTGGTTGTCATTTTGAATTTCCTTTCACTGCAACCTTGGGCCCATTGCATAGTTAAAGAAGTTGCTGAAGAAATATCCAATAAAGCATACTCATGAGAGACACACAACCTATGAACAAATGAGAGTTGAGTGATGTCATGTAACACTTAGTTTAAGAAATGCAGGTGACTGTGGAAGCACTGCTCCCTTGGAGCCCTGGTCCCTGCTGAAAGTTGTCAGTGTAAATTTGTTGCCTGTGAAATTGGTGCCTTTTTACAGTGTTGATTAAATTGATGAAGATAAGAGAAAATAAAATGAAAAGTTGAGAGGATGGAAGGTTGGTTGGCATCCTTAGAAGTGTTTTTTTGTTGTTGTTGTTGTTATCCACTATCCCACAGTGCTGGGGATTTGAACCTGGGCCTTGTGCATGCTAGGCAAGCACTCTATGAGAAGGGGTATATCATCAGCACAGGAACAGCTCCTCTAAGGTACATGACTTGATCATCTACGGGTTTTACTCTGTGAAAGTCTAAGCAGAGAATCAACTCTAGACAAAATGAAAAAATGTCTAAGGAATTCTTAATTCTCCTGTTCACAAGAATCCTGCAAGGAACCTTTTTTGCATGTCAATACCCACAGTTTAGGGGTATGTCCTGAGGGAAAGATTTATCTTGTCTTTACTTAAGTAGGAAAATGGTTGTAGCTGAATGGGGTCACTCAGTGATGGCATCTGTCTTTGGCCTGGTGTTTGGGTGGGTTGGCTGCCCACAGCCTAGCTCTGCAAGACAAGTGTGTTGGGTGCCCGCCTGCTCCCTCCATGATGCAGGCGGCCTGACTCTCCTGCCAGCTCACTCCGTGACTGCCCCTTTTCCACATTTCTTAGATTCATATGGTCTGTCATCACTATGAGATCTCTGGTGTTGAGTAAGGTGTAAAATTTTAATAAATGCTTTCCCATAATCTTTACAAATGTAAATCTTCACTCCAGTATGAATCTTCGGGTGTTGAGTAAGAACTGAGATACATTTAAAATCTCTTCGATATTCCTAATATTTTTATGGTCTCTCTTCAATATGAACCTTCTGATGTAGAGTAAGAATTGAAGAATCTTTAAAGCCCTTGTCACTTTTCTTATATTCATAAGACCTCTCATTACTATGAATCCTCTGGTGTTAAATAAGGGCTGTGCTGTACTTAAAGTCTTTGCCACATTTCTTACATTCATTTGATTTCTCATCACTGTGAACCTTCTGGTGTTAAGAAAGTTGTGAAATTTGAATAAATGCTTTCCAACATTCTTCACATTTGTAAGGATTCTCTGGAGTATGTATCTTCTGATGCTGAGTAAGAGTTGAGATATATTTAAAAACTTTTCCACATTCTATACATTTCTGTAATCTAGCATTACTAAGAATCCCATGGGGTGCAATAAGGGCTGTCCTATACTTAAATTATTTGCCACATTTCTTACATTCTTATGTTCTCTCATCACTATGAATCCTCTGTTGAGTAAGGTGTGAAATTGAAATAAATGCTTTTGCACATTCAGTATAGTACTGCTTCTCTTCGTAATGAATCTTCTTGTGTTTAGTAAGGGCTGACCTGTGAATAAAAGATTTTCCAAAATTTTCACATCTGTAGGACTTATCACTGCAATGTATAATTGTGAAACAGCACTGAGAAATGTTTAAATATACAGAATTTGCAGAGAATTATTTTCTTTGAATTTTCTTGCACTGCATTATGCTTGTGATTTTAATTAAAACTCTTCCATATTCTTTATATTTGCAATTCTTTCCTTGAATATGAATGCTCAGAATGATAAATTCTGAGCACTGTTGAAATACGTTTTTGCATTTATTACCATCATAAAGCTTCTCTGTAAAATGGCACTTTAATATTTTTTAGGATTTGAAAACATCATTAAGTATTTTTGAATTTCATGGCATTTGTTACATTTTTCACAAATAAAAATTCTCTCAGTAATTTATGGCACAGACCTGTTTAAAAGGTCTGAATCCTTTATTATAAATGTAGAATTCTCATCAAAGATCTATACTTGATTTTTGATTAAGTAATAATTGATAAGCACCATTTGATTAAGTAATAATTGATAAGCACCAATCTCCCTAAATTCAGTAAAATATTATATTTTGACACAAGGAAGAACTGTTTATTGAATACAGAACAACAGGATTTCACTAAGTAAAAACACTCTGATCATATTTAGTCATTTATTCTTAATTTTTAAATCTCTTGTCTACAAAAATTTGAGTAAAAATTTAACAAGTGTTTAAAAAAGTAGCCCATTGAAATTTTGTTTAGAACTGCAGAGATTCTATAACTCAATTGAAGGAGAACTGTCATCTTAATAATATTGAATCTTTGATAATTGAACATAGAATATTTTATTTATTTAGGTCTTCTTTAATTTCTTTTATCAATGCTTTCTAATATTCAATATATAAGCATCACATATTAATTTCTGAGTATTGATTTTGGACTCTATTTTAAATGTTATTTTTAAAATTTTAATTTCTAATAGTTTATTTCAAGCATATAGAAATAAAAATATTTTTGTATATTGACCTCATGAATTTCAACCAGTGTTTAATTCTCTTACCAATTCTAGGAACTTATTTCCATATTAAGAATTTCTATATAGAGTGTCATGATATTTGTTTTTTTTTTTGTTTTTTTTTATTATTATTGTATACAAATGGGATACATGTTGTTTCTCTATTTGTACATGGAGTCAAGGCATACCATTTGTGTAATCATACGTTTACATAGGGCAATGATGTTTGATTCATTATTTTTTCCCTTCCCCCCACCCCTCCCACCCCTCTTTTCCCTCTATACAGTCCTTCTTTCCTTCATTCTTACCACATTCCTTATCCCTAACCCTATACCTAAACCTAACCTAATGCTAACCCTTCCAACACCCCAATATATGTCCTCATCCGCTTATCAGCAAGATCATTTGTCCTTTAGTTTTTTGAGATTGGCTTATTTCACTTAGCATGATATTCTCCAATTTCATCCATTTGCCTGCAAATGCCATAATTTTATCATTCTTCATTGCGGAGTAATATTCCATTGTATATATATGCCACAGTTTCTTTATCCATTCATCAACTGATGGGCATCTAGGTTGGTTCCACAATCTGGCTATGGTGAATTGAGCAGCAATGAACATTGATGTGGCTGTATCTCTGTAGTATGCTGATTTTAAGTCCTTTCAGTATAGGCCAAGGAGTGGGATAGCTGGTTCAAATGGCGTTTCCATTCCAAGCTTTCTGAGGAATCTCCATACTGCTTTCCAGAGTGGCTGCACTAATTTGCAACCCCACCAGCAATGAATGAGTGTTCCTTTTTCACCACATCCTCGCCAACACCTATTGTTGCTTGTGTTCTTCATAATCGCCATTCTAATTGGGGTGAGATGAAATCTTAGGGTAGTTTTGATTTGCATTTCCCTTATTACTAGGGATGTTGAACATTTTTTCATATATCTGTTGATTGCTTGTACATCTTCTTCTGTGAAGTGTCTGTTCATTTCCTTAGCCCATTTGTTGATTGGATTATTTGTATTCTCCATGTAGAGTTTTTTGAGTTCTTTATAGATTCTGGAAATTAGCGCTCTATCTGAAGTATGGTTGGCAAAGATATTCTCCCACTCTGTAGGCTCTCTCTTCACATTGCTGATAGTTTCCTTTGCTGAGAGAAAGCTTTTTAGTTTGAATCTATCCCAGTTGTTGATTCTTGCTTCTATTTCTGGTGCTATGGGAGTCCTGTTAAGGAAGTCTGATCCTAAGCCAACAAGTTGAAGATTTGGACATACTTTTTCTTCTATAAGATGCAGGGTCTCTGGTCTGATTCTAAGGTCCTTGATCCATTTTGAGTTGAGTTTTGTGTAGGGTGAGAGATAGGGGTTTAATTTCATTCTGTTGCATATGGTTTTCCAGTTTTCCCAGCACCATTTCTTGAAGAGGCTATCTTTTCTCCATTGCATATTTTTGGACCCTTTGTCTAGTATGAGAAAATTGTATTTATTTGGGTTTGTGTCCATGTCCTCTATTCTGTACCATTGATCTACCTGTCTATTTTGGTACCAATACCATCCGGTTTTTGTTACTATTGCTTTGTAGTAGAGATGAAGATCTGGTATTGCAATACCCCCTGCTTCGTTCTTGCTACTTAGGATTGCTTTAGCTATTCTAGGTTTTTTATTCTTCCAGATGAATTTCATAATTGCTTGTTCTATTTCTGCAAGGTATATCATTGGGATTTTAATTGGAATTGCATTGAATCTGTATAGCACTGTAGGTAGTATGGCCATTTTGACAATATTAATTCTGCCTATCCAGGAACATGGGAGATCTTTCCATCTTCTAAGGTTTTCTTTAATTTCTTTCTTTAGTGTTCTGTAGTTCTCATTGTAGAGGTCTTTCACCTCTTTTGTGAGATTGATTCCCAAGTATTTAATTTTTTCGATGCTATTGTGAATGGGGTAGTTTTCCTAATTTCTCTTTCTGAGGATTCATCACTTATGTACAAAAATGCATTGGATTTATGAGCATTGATCTTGTAACCTGCTGCTTTACTGAATTCACTTATGAGTTCTAAAACTTTTCTGGTGGAATTTCCAGGTTCCTCTAAATATATAATCATGTCGTCAGTGAACAGGGATAGTTTGAGTTCTTCTTTTCCAATTCGTATCCCTTTAATTTCTTTGGTTTCTCTAATTGCTCTGGCTAGAGTCTCAAGGACGATGTTGAATAGAAGTGGTGAAAGAGGGCATCCCTGCCTTGTTCCAGTTTTTAGGGGGAACGCTTTCAGTTTTTCACCATTTAGAATGATATTTACAATGGGCTTAGCATAGATTGCATTTATAATGTTAAGGAATGTTCCCACTACCCCAATTTTTTCTAGCGTTTTGACCATGAAGGGGTGCTGTATTTTATCGAATGCTTTTTCTGCATCTATTGAAATAATCATGTGATTCTCAACTTTAAGTCTGTTGATATGGTGAATGACATTTATTGATTTCCAAATGTTGAACCAACCTTGCATCCCTGGGATAAAACCCACTTGATCGTGGTGCACTATCTTTTTAATATATATTTGTATGCGATTTGCTAAAATTTTTTTGAGAATTTCTGCATCAATGTTTATTAAGGATATTGGTCTGGAATTTTCTTTCCTCGATGTGTCTCTGTCTGGTTTAGGTATCAGGGTGATATTGGCTTCATAGAACGAGTTTGGGAGGGTTCCCTCCTCTTCTATTTCATGAAATACTTTGAAGAGTATTGGAATGAGCTCTTCTTTAAAGGTTTTGTAGAAATTGGCTAGAACCCATCTGGTCCTGGACTTTTCTTTGTTGGTAGGCTTTTGATGACCTCTTCTATTTCATTGCTTGAAATTGGTTTATTTAAGTTGTGTATGTGTTCCCCGTTCAGTTTAGGTAATTCATATGTCTCTAGAAATTTGTTGATGTCTTCGAGGTTTTCTGTTTTGTTGGAGTATAAATTTTCAAAATAGCTTCTAATTATGTTTTGTATTTCAGTCGTGTCTGTTGTGATGTTTCCTTTTTCATTACGAATTTTAGTAATTTGAGTTTTCTCCCTCTTTCTCTTTGTTAGTGTGGCTAAGGGTTTATCAATTTTGTTTATTTTTTCGAAGAACCAAGTGTTTATTTTGTTAAGTTTTCCAATTGTTTCTTTTGTTTCAATTTCATTGATTTCGGCTCTGATTTTAACTATTTCCTGTCTTCTACTACTTTTGGTATTGCTCTGCTCTTCTTTTTCTAGGGCTGTGAGCTGTAGTGTTAAGACGTTTATTTTTTGATTTCTACTTCTTTTTTTGAATGCGCCCCATGAAATAAATCTTCCTCTAAGTACTGCTTTCATAGTGTCCCAGAGATTTTGATATGATGTGTCTTTGTTCTCGTTTACTTCTAAGAATTTTTTTATTTCCCTCCTGATATCTTCTGTTATCCATTCATCATATAATAGTGTATTATTTAATCTCCAGGTATTGGAGAAGTTTCTGTTTTTTATTCTGTCATTTATTTCTAATTTCAATCCATTATGATCTGATAGAGTACAAGGTAGTATCTCTATCTTCTTGTATTTGCTAATAGTAGCTTTGTGGTATAAAATGTGGTCTATTTTAGAGAAGGATCCATGTGCTGCTGAGAAGAAAGTGTATTCGTTCTTTGTTGGATGGTATATTCTATATGTGTCCATTAAGTCTAAATTGTTGATTGTGTTATTGAGATCTATGGTTTCTTTATTCAATTTTTGTTTGGATGATCTATCCAGTGGTGAGAGAGGTGTGTTAAAATCGCCTAGTATTATTGTGTTGTGGTCTATTTGATTTCTGGAATTGAGAAGGATTTGTTTGATGTATGTGGATGAGCCAATGTTCGGGGCATAGATATTTAGGATTGTTATGTCTTGCTGATTTATGCTTCCCTTAAGCAGCATGTAATGTCCTTCTTTATCCCTTCTGACTAGTTTTGGTTTGAAGTCCACATTATCTGAGATGAGGATGGATACTCCAGCTTTTTTGCTGTGTCCATGTGCATGGTATGTTTTTCCCCATCCTTTCACCTTTAGTCTATGGGTATCTCTTTCTATGAGATGAGTCTCTTGCAGGCAGCATATTGTTGGATTTTTCTTTTTAATCGAATCTGCCAGTCTATGTCTTTTGATTGATGAGTTCAGGCCATTAACATTCAGGGTTATTATTGAGATATGATTTGTATTTCCGGTCATTTGACTCATATTTGTTTTTTGACATGATTTGGTTTCTCCTTTATTTGGCTATTCCTTTAGGCTAGCGCCTCCTGTTGCTGAATTGTATCGTTGTTTTTCATCTCTTCCTCTTGGAATATTTTGCTGAGAATGTTCTGTAATGCTGGCTTTCTTTTTGTAAATTCCTTTAGCTTTTATTTATCATGGAAGGATCTTATTTCATCGTCAAATTTGAAGGTAAGTTTTGCTGGGTATAAGATGCTTGGTTGGCATCCATTTTCTTTCATGGCTTGGTAAATGTTGTTCCAGACCCTTCTAGCTTTTAGGGTCTGGATTGAAAAGTCTGCTGGTATTCTTATTGCTTTCCCTCTGAATGTAATTTGATTCTTTTCTCTCACGGCCTTTAAAATTCTGTCTTTATTTTGTATGTTAGGTATCTTCATAATAATGTGCCTTGGTGTGAGTCTGTTGTAATTTTGTATATTTGGAGTTCTATAAGCCTCTTGTACTTGGTTTTCCATTTCATTCTTCAGATTTGGGAAATTTTCTGATATTATTTCATTGAATAGATTGTTCATTCCTTTGGTTTGTTTCTCTAAGCCTTCCTCAATCCCAATAATTCTCAAATTTGGCCTTTTCATGATATCCCATAATTCTCATAGATTCTGTTCATGATTTCTTACCATCTTTCTGTTTGGCCAACTTTGTTTTCAAGATTAAATATTTTGTCTTCAATGTCTGAGGTTATGTCTTCCAGGTGTTCTACCCTATTGGTTATGCTTTCTATGGAGTTTTTAACTTGGTTTATTGTTTCCTTCATTTCAAGTATTTCAGTTTGTTTTTTTTTTTTCAGTATCTCTAACTCTTTATTGAATGATCTCTTGCTTCCCATATTTGGTCTTTTAACTGTTGATTGGTGTGATCATTTAATGCCTGCATTTGCTCTTTCATCTCCTCCTTCAATGTCTGCATTTGCTCTTTCATCTCCTCATTTGCTTCTCTGATTGTTTTAATTATGCACATTCTGAACTTCCTTTCTGACATTTCTTCTGTTGTGCTGTCATTGGGTTTTATTGATGTAGTATCTAGGTTTGTTTGGGACATTTTCTTCCCTTGTTTTCTCATATTGGTCAGTTGTCAGTGGGAATCTGAGATATTGCAGATTTCCTCTATTGGCTTATAATGTCCCAGTAGATTTCCAGTGTATCACCTCCCAGCCTTCAGTAGCCTGAAGTCTTGGAGGAACTTGATAATGCAGTGCTTCCGAATGAAAGCTGCCCCTAGCCCCTACTGGTTCCAGGGCTTGGAGCTGGCTCTGTGCAGAAAGGCTCTCACTGGGGGCCTGCACCATGCAGCTGGCCGTGTGGGGGGAGTCCACCGCTGGAGTGTGGAAGGCTACCTTGGGAAGACTCTAGCTGCCCTACCCTGCTGTGATAAGCCACCCCTATCTGTGCTTGGCGCCCAGGCCAATTTTCGCCCAGTAGGGGAGACTCACCCCGTGACTCTATTTTTGTCCAAGTCTCTCAATGCCTCCCCTTCTTGAGTCCTGGATTCTGGAGCAACTGGAGATGCAGTCACCCTCTAGGTCACCATCTTGAACCGCCCCATGGAAAGAGCCTGCGGCTAGAGTGGGCAGAGCCACCTGAAGAAGTCTCTGGCTGCCCTGCCCTGATCCCAGAGTCTGCTTGTGGATCGAAGCTCTCCATTGGCTTGGGGACTTGTGGCTGTCTCTATGTAGAAAAGCTCTCAATGGGCGGTCTGTTCCAAGAAGCTAGCCTTGAAAGGCACCTCCCACCGCAGGGGTCCAGGCTGCTTGGGGAGGTCACTGGCTGCCCTGTCCTGGTCCATGAAGCCGCTTGTGGGCCAGAGTATGCTGCGCTGGCTCCGGGACTTGGAACTTGTTCTGATCAGAAAGGCTCTCAGTAGGGGGCCTGCTCTGAGAACCTGGAGAAGCTGGCTGTGTGGGAGGGGCCCATCGCTGGAGTGTGCAGGGCTGCCTGTGGAAGACTCTAGCTACCCTGCCCTGCTCCGATAAGCCACCTCTATCTGGGCCTGCCATCCAGGCTGAACTTTACCCAGTGGGCAGACTCACCCGTGGCTCTATTTTGGCCCGAGTCTCTCAATGCGTCCCCTTCTTAACTCCTGGGTTCTGGAGTGACTGGGGATGCAGTCCCCCTCTAGTCTGCCATCTTGGACTGCCCCCCTGTTATTTGTGAATAAAGAGATTTTTAGTTCTTTCTTTACAAAAATATTTAATAAGTGTTACATTTCAAATTATTCTTGATATGAACTTAAACATGTATTCCACTTTATATTTTCCAAATTTTCTTTCAGAGGAAAGTTATGTTACCAAAACTTTGGCAAAGATACATTTTTAAGACACCCAAAAGACTCCTCAAAACTGACTGGTGTAAACTGAGGTGTTCTCTGAGATTTTATATGTTCTTCATAACTATTAACAGTAAAATGTTCATTGCATATTCATCAAATATTTATTATATTCATCATGGCAAAATTTCCAATTTTTACCTCCCACACACATCCCCATTCTTTTCTTAAAGTGTAAAATTTCAATGCCATAGTTTCCATACATTTGTTTTATCACCTTGTGGAATGAACATTTTATTACCTGAACTGATGAAAATTCTTGGTTTCATTGAGAATACATAAATGAAAGAAATCAAGGGAACAAGTTATTTTGCTTGCTAGACTATTGTGAATATACATTGTAAAAAAATTAATTTTTTACCAATGTGAGGATGTCACAAGGGGAGCAACAAAGCAAATCCAAGTTCCTCATTGCTACAAAGATATTTATAAGCATACAAACTAATCAATAAATGTGCAAAGGAGCTTAACAGGTGCTTCTAAAAAAAGAAATATGAAGAATCAACAAAAACATAAGGAAGTGTTCAACACCTCAAGAAATTAGAGAAATTAAAATTAAAATTATACTGAGATTCAACCTCACTTTAGTCAGAATGGCAATTACCAAGAATACATGTAACAGCAAATGTTGGCAAGGATGTAGGGGAAAAGGATGACCATATATTGAAGGCCTGCAAATTGGTGCAACACCTCTGGAAAACTGTATGGAAATTCCTCAAATACTAGGAATTGATTTGAGGACAGGAGGCAGGAGACTTGTGAATTCAAAACCAGCCACAGCATCTTAGTGAGTCCCTAAGCAAATCTGTAGGATCCTGTCTTTAAATAAAACATATAAAAGAATAGGGCTATGACTCAGTCATTCAGCACCCCTGCTTTCAATTACCAGTACAAAAACACCCCAAAACTAGGGATTAAAACACCATTTGGCCTAGTTAAAATACCTCAGTATATACCCAAAGTATTTAAAATATGCACAGAACAATGACACAGCCACATTAATGATTACAGTAGCACAATTCATAACAGCTAAGGTACAGAACCAACTTAGTTACCCATCTACCCATGAATATATAAAGGAATCACTGTGTACGGAGGGTAGTAATGGGAAAAAAACTAGAACAAATCTAACCTAATTTTCCTAAGTACACGTATGGAAACAACTAAATTAATCCCAAGTTTGCCCATGTACAAAGATCGGGTCTGAACTAGAATACAATGTATCCCATGCTTGAATAATTTAATCAGAATGGACTTAAATGTCATGTATAACTAAGAACAAATAAAAACATTAAATATTATAAAAATAAACTTCACCACAATGTACTAAATTAATTTACTTGTGAGTACTTCCAAAATCACCTGAGATTTTACAGAAACACAGATGAGCACACTGGAGAGAGTCCCAGAATAGAGGAAAGAAAAATGACTCACTTTTATCAACAATCATTCTTTTTTTTTTGTGGTACTGGGGATTGAACTCAGGGCCTTGTGCTTGCAAGGCAAGCACTCTACCAGCTGAGCTATCTCCCCAGACCTAACACAGTCCTTCTTACTCCACAGTAGAACATTGCATAATAAGGAAAAACTATCAACCCCTTTTATTCTTTCTCACTAGCAAAAGGAAGAGTGAAACAAGCAAACATTTATGGCTTTCTTGAAAACCATATAAAAACTACTTTTTATCTCCACAAAGACCTGAGATAGCAGGTTAATTTTGGTTGACATTGCCAAAGATATTCATCAGAGATTTATAAACCTGGGGTCTTTTACTTTTTATTTATTTATTTATTTTTTTTGCAGTGCTGTAGATTTGAATCCTGGGCCTTGTGCTTGTGAGACAAGCACTCTACCTACTGAGCTATATCCCCAGCCTAAACCTGGGGTCTTAAGAAGAAATATGGACAAATATATACAGTGGAAAAAGGTACACATATATCTAGAGAAAATAAAAATAGATTTGAGATATAACAAAAATCTATTACAACTCATGCCAGTACTATCTGAATGAAGTAAAAATGTAGAGATCAACCAGAAGTACTCACTTTTTAATGTTCACACATTTTGCAATTTATTAATTACACTACCAACTTTTTATATACATCATGATGTTTTAAAGCACACAAATGACTAAATCAAACTTATTAATACATACATTACTTTACATAATTAGCAAGTTTATCTTTAGTAAACTTTACATACATTCTAGTAGCATTCATTAATAATTTAATATACTAGTCAGCCATGATGGCAAACAAACTTTTTTTTTTTACAGGTACACAATTTATATTTATTATATGCATTTTATATACATTATTTTTCAATATCTGTACATTTGCTTTGTGGTACAATCTTAAAAATTTGCTTATTCATAGCTTGTAAAACAAAAACCTTACAAAACTCATCAAAACTCGCAAATTGATCAGAAAAGTTTTTGGAAGACTAGAAAAAATACTTTATTGTCTTAATCATGCTTACACAAACAAAATTTTGGTTACACCATAAAATTAAGCACATCCAAATAAAACAGACAGGAAAAGCTAGTTCAAACACAGCAGATTTCTGTATCCTGATTGAACTATTTTTGTATCCTATTTGTAATGCAAATAATCTTTTATGCCAAATAATTTTTAACAAGATAATTTTGTTTGGAATTATGTTTCTTTGGAGGTAAACACCTTGTTTTGTAACTGAAACTATAAAATATTCCATTTTTAGTCTGTTTTAGACTATTCAAAGTAGTTCCAAAATAGATATATAGGTTTCTTTATCACATTAATAAAAGGATATAAAGACCAACAAAAAGTGAAATAATAATAGGCCATTTTCAAGATGGATAATCCTTGATAAATAAACTTGTAAATACAGTAAGATGTACAAAATGTCACATAGTGACAGAAGCCAAGATTAGTTTTTTCAAAGAGTCCCTTTGGATTACTAAACACCACAGTTTTATTTTAATACACTTAATAGTCCTTTGTTCACAAAGACATTTATGTGATGATGAAGGTGATTTAGCATCTTTATGGAAGGACTTAACTGAGCTGTATTATGCAGAAGGAGGAAAGAAAGTGATTAGGGGTGGCTGGTCAGTGAAATCACTGTGTTTAGGGTTGTATAATGAAGAAAAACTTTAATACGATTTTGAGCACTATTGTGAAAGGCTAAATATATAAGAAGACTTATAAAATCTAGAATTTTATCTAAACATTTTGTACAACTAATGATAAAATATTTTAAGTTAAATTTTCTTTTTCTTCTTTTTTAAAGCAAAATAAATTTAAAAGGGAATCTGTGGCATTCAACTGATAAACAAAAGATCACTAAGAGATGAAAAAATCTACTCTTAGAGCTCTCTTCCCCAACAAGAGCACCACATTCCTAACCCTAGGGCAGCACACAGAGTCATTTAGGGGGAAAAAAAAAGGTCTTTGTAAGATCAGACTTCACATTGGCATAAAGACACCTAAAAAAGTAGACATATGCTCAGTTCATATCCAGTACAGGCCACAAATACTAGAGTCCTTTTTCTTTATGTCCCACAAAATACAGTAATTATAATTAAATTAATGAACCTGACATTAAGATATGATTTCAACCAATTTAGGCCTGCTCCAAATTGCCTTCACTAGGCAGAACATATGTAGTGTTATATCAATAATCTTTTTGATGGCAGTGAAGCAGACCATTTTTCTGTCCAAGCAAATCTTTTGTCATGATGTGAGTTTTTGTGGATTCACACAAACACTTTGGCAAGGGCATCAGCTCCTGCACTTGCAATATATGCTTTTAATGAATGGAAAGCAATATCATAAATTGACTCATCCAATTTCTTCCTATGAGCTGTTATTTCTTGCAAAAATGTCTTGCTATCTAAATCCATTAATCTAATGGAACAGTCATGGCTTCCTGACATCAAATAGATTCAATTAGGATCTACTACTAGACTTGTAATAGCAACCAAATGAGCTAACATTGAATGAATCATTTTACCTATTTCATTGTCAAAAAATTTGATGCGTCTATCTTCATGAGCAGTTAATGTAACAGGAAGTGTGGGATGACTTATTACTCTGTTAATGTGATTACTGGATTGTAAACCAGAATCTACCTGTGATGAAAGCATTACCAATGACTGTAATGTTTCTAAATCATAAATTACTGCACTACCAATGTTGAAAGAGGTATCACAAACAATAAAGTCAACAGGTGTAGGTATTCCATGTTCCTTGTCTCCATTGTCAGTGCAAATACAAGGCATTTTTTCTTGTGGATTCCATAACCTAACAGTGCCATCTGCTGAACAAGACAGTAACTGATTTTTATTCCACTATAAGCAAGACCCCAGACTGCATCTGTATGAGCAACTAAAGTGCTAGCTAGAACATTTGGCTCATATGTGTTATATGGATCCACATTAGGACTAGGCATATTCCACCACTGGATGGTTGTGTCAATACCATCACTAAAACACTGTTCTCCATTAGAACTAATAGCCAGTGACAGAACAGGGCCAATGTGGGCCCTAAATGTGTAGTAGACTCTACATCTAAAGAGGCACTCTTTTTGGCAGGAATTGTTTTTGCAAGTTTCAAAGTTTCAGAGTATGGTCCTCAGAGGCAGCAAACAATATAGGTTCTACAGGATGAAAAGCTAATGCCTGTACTCCATCAAAATTGCTATGTAGTGTATACTTGGGGTTCCATGTCTTACAAAAGTCATATTGGCAGGCAAATCATAACTATAATCTGCATCATTTGTTACTGTCAAGTCTTCAAGGTCTCCAAGGCCCAGTACACTCAACAAAACATCATCAGAACCCATAATAAATGACTTACCTCCTCCAGATTGAAACATTATTGGTTTAGCCCATTCTGTGTCATCCCCTGAACTCCATGCTTCTCCAACTCCTTTACCATCTTCAACTGTCATTAAAAAATCAAATTATTTCAGTGCTTCCTCTGTAGCAGGATCATCAGTTAGGTCTGCAGCTAAGCCTTCAATAACTATTTTGTGTTTATTCATCTGATGTTTATCATTTCCTCCTGGGATGCCTTCAATCATGTCACTGTCCTCTCCTTCATCACTTTCATCAGCATTTTCTAAGAAATTGAATGTCTCAAGAACACCACTAGTAGGCCTTTTGATTTCTTGTCGTTCTTGCTTGGGAGGTTCACCACCATTCAGAATTTGTTTTAAATTATTTGTTTCTACTGATCAATTTGGTTATGAATTAGATATTCCAAGTAATGACCTTACCCACTAGACTGTACATCTAATACTGTATCTGTATAACTTACTTCCTGAAAGTGCTGTCTAAACAGCTCTCTGCCTTGCTTCCACATTAACTGGCTATTCTGAGGTGTTGAGGGAGCCTCTGTGTCTTTGGTTTCTCTTGATTCAAAGGTTGATATTTTCAAATCACCTTGGTTCATCTCTGTGCCATACTTTAATTTATGATATTTTACCCTGTTTTGTTTTAATGCATACTCTAACGTCTTTATTCTTCTTATTAAATCCTTCTTCAAATTCTCTTGACCTTTTCTCTCTCCTTGTAAAAATGCTATCTGAGACTGCAGTTTGGCTCCCTCCACCTCCCAGTGAACCCACTCCATCTTAAACCGAGCCCACTAGTGCTGGATATGGTGCAGTATCCCTGGTATAGTGTACTGCTGTGGCCTGGACAGCAGGGGGCCTTCCCAGGGGACCTGCTCCCTCAGAGGCAGGAGGACCCCAGCCACACACCCCTCCATTTCCCCCAGGCAAAAGACTCAAGTTTCCCCCAGGTTCCTGCTGCTGCTAGGGAGGGGCTGTTATCCCCAGGTTAATGCCACCACTGCCTCAGGAAAGCTCATCAATTATGTGTGGGGCCCTGGCTGGGGGGCAGGGTGAGAGGATGACAGCTGGGGGAAGGCCTAGGTCGGGTGGCCCTGGGCCAAAGGCGGGGAAGGGGCCTGGTGAGAGAGGGGCAGGGAGGAGGTCATTGCTATGTGCCTGCCATGGGTCAGAGCAGGGAGCTTCCAGTTGCTGCCATTACAATCCCTTCTCCATCTGCCCTTCTCACTCACTCACTTTAGGGAAAGGGGTGGTGTGGCAGGAGGGGGAAGAAGGGGAAGTGTTGGGAATCTTAATATCAGTACCTCATGAGTCTGAGACAGAAAGAGTCTCTTTTGAAAACTAGCCTTAGCAATTTAGCAATATACTAGCTAAAAAACCAAAAAGGATTAAAATTGCTGGTGATATTGACCACTTGTAAAATCCACTTAGCTCAATTTTCAATAAAAAATAAAAGAATACACCCACCATGTTATAGAGAAAACGTGTTTTTTGCATATCAAAGTATAAATTTGCAGGCCCAGCCAATGCCCAGGTGGTTCTCCAGTGCTACACAGACCCAACTCTCAGATATCCAGTGCCATGTCCAATGCAGTCTTAGTGCCTTGCTGTGGCTTTCCATTTACCAATACATGGGGCAGCCTCTGCCTGCTATCATGGATAATTCCCATCTGGATGCTGCCTTCTTCATTTGAGGCAGCTCCCATCCTGTGTTACCACATTATCAAGTACCTGTCATTTTCAGGCTACTGAAGATTGGAAGATTTGAATAATATATTATAGTATTATTATGGAAATTTTATTAATAGTATTATTTTTTATTACTTCTACTTGTGTATTTTTTACTTTTCTCTTACTCTATTTTCTTCTTATCTGTTTTCTTTGAGTCTCTTTCTTCCTTCCTCAAGCTAACAACCAATTTTTTTCATACATACAAAATAAAGATAGAATTTTAAAAGCTGTGAGAGAAAACTTTCAGATCACATATAGAGGGAAAGCAATATGGCTATCAGGAGAGTTCTTAGCCCAGACCATAAAAGCTAGAAGGGCCTGGAAGAACATATAAGCTCTGAAAGAAAATGGATGGATGCTAACCAAGAATCCTAAACTTGGCAAAACTTACCTTCAAATTTGATGATGAAACAAAATCCTTCCATAGCAAACAAAAGTTGAAAGAATTTACAATTATAAAGCCTGCACACAGAAAATTCTCACCAAAATAGTCCATGAGGATGAGATGAAAAATAGCAATTGAAGTCAGTATAGAAAAGAAGGACCCAAAAGAAAAAGCCAATCAAATGAGAAACAAAGTCATATTAAAAACCAAAAATAGCCAAAATGACCAGGAATACAAACAATATCTTAATAATAACCATGAATATTAATGGTCTAAACTCATCAATCAAAAGAAATAGACTGACAGATTGGATTTTAAAAATGTCCCATCAAAATGCTGCCTTCAAGAGACTCATTGAACAGCAAAAGTCACCCACACATGTCAGGTGAAAGGATAAGAATAAAGCATACCATGCACACTGACTTGATAAAAATGCAGGGTTTTCCATCCTCATATCATATAAAATGTACTTCAAGTCAAACTTAGAAGGGATAAATACAGACATTTCATATAGATTAAGGGAAGCATAAATCTGCAAGTCATAATGAGTGTACATATTTCTACCCCAAATAATGGTGCATCCATGTATCAAACATCCTTCTCAATGCCAGTAACCACAACACAATAATACAGGGTGACATTAACACACCTCTGTCACCCCTGGATAGATAGTCAAAACAAAAATTGAAGAAACCATAGAACTCAATAACACAATCTTTTATTTAACCTTAACAGAAATATATAGATTATTCCATCCATCAACAAGAGAATACACTTTCTTCTTAGTGGTGCATGGATTATTCTCTAAAATAGATTATATGTTATGACCCAAAGCTACTCTCAGCAAATACACACACACAAAAACTTGTATTTTATCAGATTATAATAGAATGTAATTAGAAATCAATGACAAAATAGTAAAAAAAAATAAAATTAAAAAAATATAAAAACAGAAATGACTCCCACACCTGGAGGCCAAAAAAATACACTATTATATAATGCACAGATAGCAGAGGACATCAAGGAGGAGATAACAAAATTCTTAAGAGTAAACAAGATTAAGGACATAGCATATAAAAATTTCTGGGATGCCATGAAAGCAGTAAAAAGAGGAAAATTTATTGCATGGAGCACACTCAATAAAAGAAGAGGAAGTCCACAAATAAATAACTGATATTACAGCTTAAAACTTCAAAAAAGAACAGATCAACACCAAAAGTGTAAGACAGGAGATAATAAAAATCCATGAAAATCAATAAAATTGAGACAAAAGAAACAATTATAAAAACAGACAAAACAAAAAGTTGGTTCTTTGAAAAAGTAAACAAAATAGACATAATGATATCCACAGTAACAAAGAGGAAAGAGACAATTCAATTTACTATAATACATAATGGAAAAGGAAATATCATGACATACATTACAAAAATACAAAGCATAATTAGAAATATTTTGAAAATTTATAGTCCAACAAAATAGCAAAGCTCAAAGACAACAACAGGTTTCCAGGGACATATAATCCACCCAAACTGAATCATGAGAACAAACACACTTTGAAGATACCAATTTCAATAATTAAATAGAAGAAGTTATCAAAAGTCTACCAGTCAAAAAAGCCCAGGACCAGATGGGATTCTCATTGGAGTTCTACAAAACATTCAAAGAAAAACTAATTTCAATACTCCTCAAAGAAGCCCATGAAATAGAAAATGAGTGAACACTTCCAAAATTGTTTTATGTAGGTAGTATCACCCTGATACCAAAATCAGACATAAACACATCAAGGAAAGAAAACTTCAGAACAATATCCCTGATAAGCATGGATTCAAAAATTCTTAATAAAATTCCAACAAATCACATGCAAAAAATATTATAAAGTTACTTCACAATGATCAAGTGAGTTTCATCAAAGGGGTGCAAGGTTGGATCAACATTCAGAAATCAATACAGGTAATTCATCACTTCAACAGACTTAAAGTTAAGAACCATATGATTATGTCAATAGATGCAGAAAGAGCATTTGACAAAATACAGTACCTCGTCATGCTCAAAACACTAGAAAAAGTTGGGTAGTAGAAACATACCTCAACATTGTAAAGGTTATCTACACTGAACTCACAGCTAACATTCTTCTAAGTGGCAAAAAACTGAAAGATTTTTCTCTATAAACTTAGAAAAGGCAGAGATGCCCAATTTCACCAGATCCATTGAACATTATCCTTGAAATTATAGCCAGAGCCATTAGACAGAGAAAATAAATTAAAGGGATAAGGAAAAGAAGGATTCAAACTATCACTAATGACAATATTCTATATTTATAGAATCAAAAAATTCTACCAGAAAATTTCTAGAACTCATGAATAAATTCAGCAAATTAATAGGATATAAAATCAACATATATAAATTAATAAATTTCTATTCAAAACTGATGAAACCTATGAAAGAGAAAATTTTAAATTATGCCATTCAGAATAGTATAAAAATATAAAATACTTTGGAATCAAACAAAAGAGGTGAAAGTCCTCTACAGTGAAAAATACAGATAACAAAAGAAAGAAGTTAAAGAAAACCTTACAATATGCAAAGATCTCTCATATTCTAGTATAGACACAATTAATATTACCTAAATGGCCATAGTACCATAAGTGCTATATACATTCAATGCAATTTCAATTAAAACCCCAATGATATACTGCATAGAAATAGAGAAAACAATCATGATATTCATTTGGAAGAATAGGAGACCCAGAATAGAAAAAAACAATTATTAGTAGGAAGATCAAAGTCAGAGGTATCACAATTCCAGACCTTCAAGTATACTACAGATAAATAATAACAAAAACTGCATGGTTTCAGCACCAAAATAGACAGACAGAATAATGGTACAGAATAGAGGACACAGAGACAAACTCACATAAATACAAAGATAAAGATGGCAAATACATACAATGGAGAAAAGATAGCCTCTTCAACAAATGGTGCTGGGAAAACTGGAAATCTGCATGCAGCAAAATGAAATTAAACGCCTCTCTCTCATTCTTTACAAAACTCAACTCAAAATGGATCAAAGACCTAGTAATTTGATCCTGCACCACAGAAGAGAAATTAGGCCCAAATCTTCATCATGTTGACTACAGACAAGACTTTCTTAACAATACTCCCAAAGCACAAGAAATAAAAGCAGAATCAATAAATGGGATGGATTCAAACTAAAATGTTTTTTCTCAGTAAAGGAAAAAATTAGCAATGTGAAGAAAGAGCCTACACAATGGGAGAAAATTTTTGACACTTGCACTTCAGATAGAGCACTAATCTCCTAATTTATAAAGAACACAAAATATTTAAAGCAAGAATACAAATAATTCAATCAGTAAATGGGCTAAGGAAATGAGAAGACAATTCACAGAACAAGATCTGCAAGCAATCAACAGATATATGGAAAAATGTTAAGCATTTCTAGTAATAAGAGAAATGGAAATCAAAACTACCCTGAGATTTTATCTTACCCCAATTAGAATGGACATTATAGATAATACAGGCAACATTAGCTGTTGATAAGGATGTGTGGTAAAAGGTAAATTCATATATTGCTGGTGTTGTTGCAAATTTGTGCAGCCACTAGGCAAAGCAGTACAGAGTTTGCATAGAAAACTTGGAGCCACCATTTGACCAAGGTATCTCACTCCTTTGCCAATACTCAAAGAACTTTAAACAAGCATACTACAGTGAAGCAGCTACATCAATGTTTGTAGCAGCTCAATTCACAATAGCTAGATAGTGTAATCAACCTAGATGCCTTTCAATAGATGAATGCAAAAAGAAACTTTGTTACATATGCACAATGGAATATTATTCAGAGAAAAAAGTATACAATTATGGCATTTGCAGGTTAATGGATGGAATCAGAGAATATCCTGCTAAGTAAGTAAGCCAATCCCCAAAATCCAAAGGCCAAATAATTACTCTCATAAGTGGTTGATGATACATAATGGAGGTTATGTATTCAGGGAAAAATGTAGGATAATGAATTGTTTTGATGAAAATGAGAGTTCAGTTCGGGTGGGGGAAGGAAAGTTAATGGAATGAAACAAACATCATTATCATACGTACATGTGCAATTACACAAATGATGTTACTCTATTTCATGTACAACCACAGGAATTAAAGATGTACCCCACTTGTGTACAATAAATCAAAAAATAAAATAAAGAAAAATATATAAATTCATAGGCTTCAGTTGACAATACTGCAACATCCCCCAAATTACAGCTCCTAAATTCAACTTGTTTAGATTGCACATGTGAATCAAGTGATGTCAAATTGTCTTTTTGCCTTATTTTTTTCCACTTTTATGGGGGGTGGGATAATTGGGATTAAGTACAGAGTCACTTTTCTACTGAGTTATTTCTCCAGTCCTTTTTTATCATATTTAAAAATTTTTCTTTTTGTTGTACAATAAAAAATTTTCTTTTTATTGTAGATACAATATCTTTATTTTACTTTTATAGAGTGCCTTTGATTGAACACAGTACATCACACATACTAGGCAACTGCTGTACCACTGAGTTACAACCATAGTCCCCCGGCCTATTTCTTTATTTATTTTTCAGATAGGATATCAATAACAAACTCATCTCAAACTTGCAGGTCCTTCCCCTCAGCTTCCCAATTATCTGGGATTGTAGGCATGTGTCTAAGAAAAATAATTTTTTAAATTTATTTAATAATTTTCAAATATTTCCAAAATAACTATAATCATCTATTTTAAGCATATTTTGAAGTAGAAATATCTCAGTAGAAACAATAACACAGAAAGAAAACAGGAAAACTTGTTACAATTGAAGAAACATTGTAAAACATCTAGGAAAAGATAATAGGAATGTTAAAAGTATCAATTTAATAACGATTTCATTGATGTTTAATGTGCTGATCAAGAATTAAGGTAAATAAAATTGAGAGAACAATGTTACTAACAGAAATTATGTACTTGCAATAATCCTTAATATCTAAGATCTGAGAATTTGGAAATGTGATATCAAATTAAGAAGCACAGTTATTAGTAGGATAAAAATAAAAAATTCAAAATAGATAGTCCAAATAATAAAAAATTCAAAAAATATAAAAAAGAATTTATGCTCAAGAATGGTCAAAAATTTAAATTAATTTCACAGATACTTTGCAAAAATAAAAAAAAATTTGAGTTTTATACAATGTGCACAATAATCAATGCTCCAGTTAGCAAAATAGGACAATAAAAATGTAACACCTGACTGTTGTTTAATTACAATGACTTTTAATTTTTTCCCACACATTAGCTTTAAATTCTGGTCATAGCTGAAAATTCTAAAGCCTCAATTCTATTTCATATGTTATTGTGGTAACTTAAAGTAGCATTTCACAGAAATGAAACATATGGTAAAATGACCAAGGGATTATAAAATCCTTCAGCTAGGCAATATGAACTTCTTTTAGTTTATTATCCAGTTATCTGAAGCCAAATTATTATAATATAGTGTCAATAATGTGCATGCTCATTTAATAGCAAATGACAAATGCAAAGTGTGTGTCTGGCTTCAGGCACAATTTTATTAAAATTAAACTTTTATGCACAATACTTGAATATATGAAAGGATAGAATTTTGATAAGACACTTGTCATTTAGACTGGGAGAAAAGATATTTTGCACTGCAGGGAAGATGAAAATATAGCATCTTTACAAAGAATTCTGCTTGGGCAAGGTGGTATCTATGTGGCAAAAATGTTATTGTGAAAAAAAAAAAAAAAAAAAAAAAATGTTATTGTGCCCTTTCCTCATACCATGAATTAAATAATTTTCACAGATAATACGTAATAAACATTAAAGCTACTCTCATGCAGCAACAACATGAAGTTGGTGTTCTCTTTTAATAACTATCTAAATCTTCACCACAAAACCTGGGGAGATTCTGGGCAGACATCACATTGATATCATCATGCGACTCCAGACAGACGCTGAAGACACTATACACTAATATGATAAGATGCCAGAGTCCAGTTACTGACCTTAGTAGACCTAGAGTAAGGGATTGAGGGCTGAGATGCCACACAGGAATACTACAGCCAGCAGACTGAGAGGACCATGAGGAGCTCCCACCCCATTTCTGTTTCTGTCATTGTCAGTTCCAAGGGCTTCAGCTTTTCTCCCCAGTCTTCAGATACCTAAAGCACCTTCATCATTTTCTGGTTTTCACCCTGCCCAGAGTTCTCCATGTGGTTTTTTCAGTGCCTGTGTAGCACAAAAACCTGGAGCTCCTGAGCATAGGAGAAAAAGCCAGATATGGATCTGGAGAATGACAGACTTCTGATACAAAAGCCAGAACTCCACTGCAGAAGCCACTTCCCCTTGGCTAATTGTATCCGGATTTGCCAGTTGTTGCCCAGGTAGCTCCAATTGGAGAGGGCTTCAGACTCTGTTTCCTGATGCTGAGCCTAGTGAACATACCTCTGAATAAGAGTAGTTTGCTGCCAACACAGAAATTAATGAGAACACAATGATAAGTTTAGCAGTTACTTTTGGTTTTTTCAATACTAGGGCATCAACCCAAGGGCACTCTACACTGAAACTCATTCCCACTCCTATTTTTTGAAACATGTTCTCATGGATTTGCTAAGTTTGGCATCAGTATCACAGGCATGCACCATCATTCCTGGCTTTGTTTTTGTTTTTGTTTTTGTTTTGTCATTTGAGTTGATTTCAATTGTACCCAGAGCTTCAACTTGCAGTTATTTTAAGAGATGGTTTCCTTGCAGTATTGCAATCTAACCCAGAGAAGAGGAAATTTGCATTTATCATTGTTATTGTTCATTATGACTTATTATGTATATGTACATATGGTTCATGAATGAAAATGATATAATGAAAACTACTTTAAATTCTATTTAAATTTTTGCTATCTGGTCTTATGTGAATGATTTCTTTTTTATGTGTAGGTTGGTTTGGTACAAGGGAGTGTTCCAAGTGTTACTAACAACTGAACCACATCCACAACATAGTTTTTATTTTATTTAGAAACAAGGTCTTGCTAACTTGCTTAGGACCTTGCTCAGTTGTTGAGGTTGGCTTTGAACTTGCAATCCTACTATTCCAGTCACTGGAGCCACTGGGATTACCAGAGTACTTCACATTAACTGACTTCTGTCACAAAAATCTTGAATCATTGAAATAATAGGCATACCCCACAATAGTCAGTCCTTATGTGTTTCTTTCACTTTTGATTTACTAAGAATTGAACCCAGAGCTTCAGGCAGCAGCTATTTTATGCTGGATTTCCTTGCATTACTGGGATCTAGACTTACTAAGATGATATTTCCAATTAAATATATGGCCATTTAAATTTATTAATTTGTGTGTTTTTCATGACTAAAATAGTTAATAAACATTAGTTTAAATTTTCATTTAACTTTTTGACTCCCTACTACTATGAAGAGGCAGATTGGGTTTTGATCAAGAAAAATATCCATAAATCAGCAATGTTGAACACAAATAAATTGTAAAACAAAAGTGTAAATTAAATTTTTCTAATATTCACATTAAAAAGTAGAAAGAACAGGTAAAATCAAATGTAATAAAATAAAACCATATATCCAGATTAGCATTGTTTGACAATATAGAATTACTAATAAAATATATAATGAAGTATATATGAACTACATCTTCAAAACTCATTCTATATTTGAAACATCCAAACATCTCCATTCACACCAGGCATATTTCATGTTTGAGAACTATGATCTCTTTACCTCAGTGAAGTGATAGTATTTACTTCCTTAAATATATATATATATATATATATATATATATATATATATATATATATTTAAGGGGATTAAACCCAGGGGTATTCAAACACTGAGTCACATCCCCAACACTACTTTGTATTTTATTAAAGGTAGAGTCTCACTGAGCTGCTTAGCACCTGATTTTTACCGAGGGTAATTTTGAACTCACAATCTTCCTACCTCCACCTTTCCAGCTACTTGAATTTGATGTGGGTGAAATTGTGGGTAGCTGATAATAATCTACTCAGGGTCAGAGAACAGGAGAGACATTACTCTGAGAGAACTCAACATTTCAACCAGAAAGTGTCCAAAAGTAGACCATAGTTTTGCCTTGATACAGGGCAGATCTAATCCCATTTCAGATATCTCAAAGGAGAGAAACATGGATGTCCCATGAGATCTGTGCCCAATATCTTCAGATATGTAAGCAGTCTAGTCTTTTGAGATTAAACAGATTAAAGTAAATGTTACTTTGCAATTTGGCCTTGAACCCAATGGCAGGAATGTGATGATGTTTCTTTCAATAGAATGGGAAACAAAATTTTAATACAAAACATATACCTATATCTACACATAGATCTGTATGTTATAATTAACTCTATCAGGAGATTTAACTCCGAATTTAAATCAGAAGAAAAGGAAACTACTACCTATAAGCCACCTGCTCTTTTCCAGAAAACTTCTGCATGTGATTGAATCTTGGCATCCTGCCTATAATGTGTGATTTATTTATGTATTACTGAATAGCAAACCACTCTGAAATGTAGCAGGTCAATATTGGGCTGAACATCAATTTAGGTTGAGCTCTGCTGGGGTCTTTCTGCAACAGGATGTTTAGCTGATGGTTAAAACTGTCACTGAATTTTATAAAATGAGCAGGCTATCAACAAAACCACCATGAATTCCCTAAACATGTGGTCTTTCAATTAACTAATGTGTGCTTATCCCAATGAAGATGGCAATATTTTGAATTAAAAAAAGAAATATTCAAAATTTTGAAGCTATATGTCTGACTAATATTCACTAATTGTAGCTCTTCTTGATTTATACAAAATAAGGAGGGCCCAGATCCAGAATTCTGAAATTTGACAAAATATAGGAGTAAAAGCACATTAAAAAAGTTATGGACAGAGGTGAGTCTAAAGAATTTTGGCACTCAGCATCATTCAACTTTTTGTTATGAATGAGGTTAATGTAACAGTCCAGGGTAAAGAAATGTGTTCAAAATCTCTTAACTATCAAGCAGCTGGTCTGGGATTCAGGATTCATTCTGCCTGACTCCAAAGCCAAAGCCAACCTCCTCTAAACCACAAAATTTGTGCTTCTTTTCTTATTATCTTAAGTTTTGGATGGTGACAATTATCAAATAACATTATTTTTTAAAGAATGATTGTTAAATTTCTAGAAAGGACTTGGCATTATTTTGAGAAATGCCTAAAGACTGAACTTCAAAAATCATGAACAAACATAACCTTATCATAGCAGGAGACATTTGATATGGGGTGCAGGTATAATTCATTTCTGAGACATGATATAAAACAGCAAGCTATGGAAACTCTAAGACTGCATGAGTGTCACAAGGGTAAATGGATAATGAAACACAACATAAGAAAGTAAATACGAGCAGATTGTCTGAAAATATTTTAAAACTAGACACCAAATGATTCATGGAATCTCCGTTTCAAGAATATTCCATGAGAGTACAATAACAAAATAACCTGAAATTCTTTGCAATTTCCTTCAGTGCAGAAGGGTTTGTAATAGCCTCAAATTTAAAGGAAAAAAAAAGATTTAAGAACTGTGACCTAGTAATCATTGAAAAAACATAATTTCAAACTTAATTTCAAGTAATTAATCCCACCATGCTCATAAATAATTATGTTTAAACAAGAGCTATAGTAAAAATAAGAAAAAGAAAAACAATGTATACTATATAGATACATTGTATTTGTAATTTGAACAACATAAAAGCTAACAGACACCAGTAGTATATGGAGGTTGTAAATAAAGAGGGGTACAAAAGGAAAAGGGGATTGTAAGAGAATAATATATTTATAATCATGGAGCACTGAGAAACATGGGAGTTAGGTAATTCACTGTGCAATCTAGGATGAACAGCAGTTGTGAGAAAAAGTGAGTACCAGTTGTCTACTTTTGGAAACCACATTTATCCCAAATTTATTGATTTTTTTTTGTGGTGCTGGGGATTGAACCCATTACTTATGCTTGGGGAGGCAAGCATTCTACCAACTGAGCCACATCCCCAGCCCCAAATTTATTGATTTTTGAGAACATGTTCCCATGCTGACTCTTGAAAGCAGTTGTCCCTGTGATTTAAGTAGCCCATTCTCTGTGTCCTAGGTTGATTGCTGATCTTTGGGTTGGGATTAAAACAGACAGGGTAAGTTATAGCTTCTAAAGAATGAAATGCCCAATTTGACCTAGAATCACATATCAGGTCTCCCTACAAATACTTTTTCAGTAACTGGAAGTCTGATGCACAAGCAATCACCATACATATGATATAGGTAAGTCACAACATTTAAATATAGGAAAAGCTAATACAAACATTCTTCAAGTTGGTGTGAAGTATTAAACATAAAAGAAAACTTAAATCTAGAGAGATTAAGGACACGAATAAGATAAGGACACGGTAGAATGGGAAAAAAATTTTTATCACCTGCACCTCAGATAAAACACTAAACTTCAGAACCCAAAATACTTAACACCATAAAAAAGTCCCAATTAATATGTGTGCAAAGGAATAGAAAGAGGCTCTTCACAGAAAAAGCAATAGAAGTGGTCAACAAATATATAAAAAATGCTCAACATCTCTCTCAATAACAGAAATGACTATTAAAACTACACTGAGGTTTCATCTGACTCCAGTCAGAATGACAACAACCAAGAACACAAGCATCAATAAATGTTCACAAGGGTGTGGGAAAAGGGTACTCTCATACATCTCTGGAGGGACTGCAAATTGGTACACCCACTCTAGAAAGCAGTAAAGAGTTTCCTCAAAAATCTAAGAATGAATCCATCATTTCACCTCACTAAACCACTCCTTTGTACAAGACCAAAATTGTTAAAATCAGCATAGTACACTAATACAGTCAAATCAACATTTATAGCAGCTCAATTAACAATACATAAGGTGTTGAGCCAATCTTGGTGACCTTCAACAGACAAATGTATAAAGACAAATGTATAAAGACAAATGTAGGGGAGGTTGCCCGGAGGAAGAGGAGGAGTGCCACGGGTCGCTTGACCTAGGAGTGACTGCATCAGAGCCACAGGCAGTTGCCAGAGGAGGAGGAGAGTGGTGAGTTGATTGGACTAAAAGCGACTGCTCCTGAACACCAGTGGCCTGCCTGGAGGAGGAGCTCGGTGGGTCACTTGGTCTCGGAGCCACCGCTCCTGAACACCCAGGGGGCTAACCCGAGGAGGAGGAGGAGGAACAGGGCAGGGTCACTTGGACTCGGAGTGACTGCCTAGGGCTACAGGTGGTTGGCGGGAGGAGGAGACGTGAAGTGAGTTGCTTGGACTCCTAGTGACTGCGTCGGAAACCGGGCTGCTGTCCGGAGGAGGTGTGTGGCGGGTCTCTGGGTATCAGAGCTATTGTACGGGGCTCCAGGTGGTGGCTCAGAGAAGGGGCTGCATAGCCAGGCGATTAGGTGCAGAGCAGGGTCCCAGGACCTAGGCGGCTTCTTGCTGGAAGAGCCGCACAGAAACACGTCTAGGGGCGGAGTGAAGTTTCCAGGACTGCGGTCAGATTCTCTGGGAGAGGCAGCCTAAGGAGACTCACCTGTGAAGGGTGAAGCTCCCAGGCCCAGGAGGTAGGTCTGGGCCCCTAGGAACGTTGCAGAGGAAGACAGCCCAGCCCAGGCGGTAGTTGTAGTTTGAGGGGAACCTCTAGGAGGGCAACTGACCAGCGAGACGTCCCCAACGAGTGAGTCTTCACTGCCAGGGGAGGTTTTCCCACAGCGATGGTAAAACCAGAGACACAGGCACAAACAGGACTTGCCTCAGCCCACAGCCTAGTTCCCCATTGGATGACCATTGGTCAACAAGTGGAGGCACCTCTACCAGCAGGGAATATACACCACCTGAGGGTCACCACCCCTAGAGAGGCAGCTTCTTCGTGGAGCTCCGCATTATCAACTTCCTCCAAGACTTCAGGCTACTGAAGGATAAGAGGGGATATACTAGCAATCTTCAGGGACATTATAAGTCGATAGAGGAAATCTGCAATATCTTAATGACCCACTGATTCCTGAACAATATGAGAAAACAAGAAGAGAAAATGCCCCAAACAAATCTAGATGTTACATCAATAAAATCCAAAGACAGCATGGCAGAAGAAATGACAGAAAGGGAGTTCAGAATGTACATAATTAAAATGATTAGGGAAGCAAAAGATGAGATGAAAGAGCAAATGCAGGCCTTGAATGATCCCACCAATCGACAGTTAACAGAGCAAATTCAGGAAGCAAAAGATCATTTCAATAAAGAGTTAGAGATATTGAAAAAAAAAACAAACAGAAATCCTTGAAATGAAGGAAACAATAAACCAAATTAAGAACTCCATAGAAAGCATAACCAACAGGATAGAACACCTGGAAGACAGAACTTCAGATATTGCAGACAAAATATTTAACCTCGAAAACAAAGTTGAACAAACAGGGAAGATGGTAAGAAATCATGAACAGAATCTCCAAGAACTATGGGATATCATGAAAAGGCCAAATTTGAGAATTATTGGGATTGAGGAAGGCTTAGAGAAACAAACCAAAGGAATGAACAATCTATTCAATGAAATAATATCAGAAAATTTCCCAAATCTGAAGAATGAAATGGAAAATCAAGTCCAAGAGGCTTATAGGACTCCAAATACACAAAATTACAACAGACCCACACCAAGGCACATTATAATGAAAATACCTAACATACAAAATAAAGACAGAATTTTAAAGGCTGTGAGAGAAAAGAACCAAATTACATTCAGGTAGAAACCAATATGGATATCAGCAGATTTTTCAATTCAGACCCTAAAAGCTAGAAGGGCCTGGAACAACATTTTTCAAGCTCTGAAAGAAAATGGATGCCAACCAAGAATCTTATACCCAGCAAAACTTACCTTCAAATTTGACGATGAAATAAAATCATTCCATGATAAAGAAAAGCTAAAAGAATTTACAAAAAGAAAGCCAGCATTACAGAACATTCTCAGCAAAATATTTCATGAGGAAGAGATAAAAAACAAAGAAGCAAATCCGCAAAGGGAGGAATTATCCTAAAGGAACTGTCAAATAAAAGAGGAACCAAGATATGTCAAAAATTTTAAATATGAACCAAATGACCGGGAATACAAATCATATCTCAATAATAACCCTGAATGTTAATGGCCTGAATTCATCAATCAAAAAACATAGACTGGCAGATTGGATTAAAAAGAAAGATCCAACAATATGTTGCCTGCAAGAGACTCACCTCATAGAAAGAGATACCCATAGACTAAAGGTGAAAGGATGGGGAAAAACATACCATGCACATGGACTCAGCAAAAAAGCTGAAGTATCCATCCTCATTTCAGATAATGTGGACTTCAAGCCAATGTTAGTCAGAAGGGATAAAGAAGGACATTTCATACTGCTTAAGGGAAGCATATATCAGCAAGATATAACAATCATAAACATCTATGCCCCAAACAGTGGCTCATCCATGTATGTCAAACAAATCCTTCTCAATTTTAGAAACCAAATAGACCATAACACAATAATACTAGGTGATTTTAACACGCCTCTCTCACCACTGGACAGATCTTCCAAACAAAAATTGAACAAAGAAACCATAGATCTCAATAACACAATCAATAATTTAGACTTAACAGACATTTATAGAATATACCATCCAACCAAGAGCGAATACACTTTCTTCTCAGCAGCACATGGATCCTTCTATAAATAGACCATATATTATGCCACAAAGCTAAGGTCAGCAAATACAAGAAGATAGAGACACTACCTTGTATTCTATCAGATCATAATGGATTGAAGTTAGAAATAAATGAAAGAGTAAAAAACAGAAACTACTCCAATACCTGGAGATTAAACAATATGCTATTATATGATGAATGGATAACAGAAGATATTAGGAAGGAAATTAAAAAATTTTTAGAGGTAAAGGAGAACAAAGAAACATCATATCAAAATCTCTGGGACACTATGAAAGCAGTACTTAGAGGAAAATTTATTTCATGGAGTGCATTTAATAAAAGAAGTAAAACTCAACAAATAAATGACCTAACACTACAGTTCAAAGCCCTAGAAAAAGAAGAACAGACCAACACCAAAAGTAGTAGAAGATAGGAAATAATTAAACTCAGAGCTGAAATCAACGAAATTGAAACAAAAGAAACAATACAAAAAATTGACAAAATAAATAGTTGGTTCTTCGAAAAAATAAACAAAATTGATAAACCTTTAGCCACACTAACAAAGAGAAGACAAGAGAAAACCCAAATTACTAAAATTCGGAATGAACAAGGAAATATCACAACAGACACGACTGAAATAGAAAACATAATTAGAAGCTATTTTGAAAACCTATACTCCAACAAAATAGAAAATTTCGAAGACATCAACAGGTTTCTAGAGACATATGAATTGCCTAAACTGAACGAGGAGGACATACACAATTTAAATAGACCAATTTCAAGTAATGAAATAGAAGAAGTCATCAAAAGCCTACCAAAAAAGAAAAGTCCAGGACCAGATGGGTTCTCAGCCGAGTTCTACAAAACCTTTAAAGAAGAGCTCATTCCAATACTTCTCAAAGTATTCCATAAAATAGAAGAGGAGGAAACCCTCCCAAACTCATTCTATGAAGCCAATATTACCTTGATACCTAAACCAGACTGAGACACATCGAGGAAAGAAAATTTCAGACCAATATCCTTAATGAACATCGACACAAAAATTCTCAACAAAATTTTAGCAAATCGCATACATAAACATATTAAAAAGATAGTGCACCATGATCAAGTGGGTTTCATCCCAGGGATGCAAGGTTGGTTCAACATCAGGAAATCAATAAATGTAATTCACCATATCATAGACTTAAAGTCAAGAATCACATGATTATTTCGATAGATGCAGAAAAAGCATTTGATAAAATACAGCACCCCTTCATGCTCAAAGCACTAGAAAAAATAGGGATAGTGAGAACATTCCTTAACATTGTAAAGGCCATCTACGCTAAGCCCATGGCTAATATTATTCTAAATGGTGAAAAACTGAAAGCATTCCCTCTAAAGACTGGAACAAGGCAGGGATGCCCTCTTTCACCACTTCTATTCAATATCATCCTTGAAAAACTAGCCACAGCAATTAGACAGACCAAAGAAATTAAAGGGATACGAATTGGAAAAGAAGAACTCAAACTATCCCTATTGCTGATGATATGATTGTATACTTAGAGGAACCAGGAAATTCCACCAGAAAACTTTTAGATCTCATAAGTGAATTCAGTAAAGTAGCGGGATATAAGATCAATGCACATAAATCTAAGGCATTTTTATACATAAGCGATGAATCTTCAGAAAGAGAAATTAGGAAAACTACCCCATTCACAATAGCTTTCGAAAAAAATAAAATACTTGGGAATCAATCTCACAAAAGAGGTGAAAGACCTCTACAATGAGAACTACAGAACACTAAAGAAAGAAATTATAGAAAACCTTAGAAGATGGAAAGATCTCCCATGTTCTTGGATAGGAAGAATTAATATTGTCAAAATGGCCATACTACTGAAAGTGCTATACAGATTCAACGCAAATCCAATTAAAATCCAATGATGTACCTTAAAGAAATAGAGCAAGCAATTATGAAATTCATCTGGAAGAATAAGAAACCCAGAATAGCTAAAGCAATCCTTGGCAGAAAGAGTGAAGCAGGGGATATCGCAATACCAGATCTTCAACTCTACTACAAAGCAATAGTAACAAAAACGGCATGGTATTGGTACCAAAATAGAAAGGTGGATCAATGGTACAGAATAGAGGACACGGACACAAACCCAAATAAATACAATTTTCTCATACTAGACAAAGGTGCCAAAAATATGCAATGGAGAAAAGATAGCCTCTTCAACAAATGGTGCTGGGAGAATTGGAAATCCATATGCAACAGAATGAAACTAAACCTATATCTCTCACCATGCACAAAACTAAACTCAAAATGGATTAAGGATCTCAGAATCAGACCAGAGACCTTGCATCTTATAGAAGAAAAAGTAGGTCCAGAGCTTCAACATGTCGGCTTAGGACCAGACTTCCTCAACAGGACTCCCATAGGACAAGAAATAAAAACAAGAATTAATAACTGGGATAGATTCAAACTAAAAAGTTTTCTCTCAGCAAAGGAAACTATCAGCAATGCAAAGAAAGAGCCTACAGAGTGGGAGAAAATCTTTGCCAATCATACTTCAGATAGAGAACTAATCTCCAGAATCTATAAAGAACTCAAAAAACTCTACACCAAGAATGCAAATAATCCAATCGACAAATGGGCTAAGGAAATGAATAGACACTTCACATAAGAAGATCTACAAGCAATCAACAAACATATGGAAAAATGTTCAACATCTCTAGTAATAAGAGAAATGCAAATCAAAACCACCCTAAGATTCCATCTCACCCCAATTAGAATGGCGATTATCAAGAATACAAGCAACAACAGGTGTTGGCGAGGATGTGGGGAGAAAGGTACACTCATACATTGCTGGTGGGGCTGCAAATTAGTGCAGCCACTCTGGAAAGCAGTATGGAGACTCCTTAGAAAACTTGGAATGTAACCACCATTTGACCCAGCTATCCCACTCCTTGGCCTATACCCAAAGGACTTAAAATCAGCATATTACAGAGATACAGCCACATCAATGTTCATAGCTGCTCAGTTCACAATAGCCAGATTGTGGAACCAACCTAGATGTCCTTCAATTGATGAATGGATAAGGAATATGTGGTATATATATACAATGGAATATTACTCAGCCATAAAGAATGATAAAATTATGGCATTTGCAGGCAAATGGATGAAACTGGAGAATATCATGCTAAGTGAGATAAGCCAATCTCAAAAAACCAAAGGAAGAATGATATCGCTAATAAGTGGATGATGACACATAATGGGGGTGGGAGGGGTTAGTGTTGGGGTTGGAGTTGGGTTTAGGGAGGGGGACAGGAATGGAGGAAGGAAGGACTGTATAGAGGGAGGGGAGGGGTGGGAGGGGTGAGGGAGAAGGGAAAAAATGGCAGAATGAATCAAACAACATTACCCTATGTAAATTTATGATTACACAAATGGTATGCCTTTACACCATGTACAGGCAGAGAAACAACATGTATCCCATTTGTTTACAATAAAAAAATGAAAAAAAAACAAATATTACCATTTCATGAGTATAATTTTGGTGCCATAATTAAATTGATAAGACACCTAAAAAAAAAAAACAGACAAATGTATAAAGAAGATATATATATATACATATATATAATCACATATATATGATGAAATATTAATACATATATATACAATACAATATTAATAAGTCATAAGAATAATAAAATTTTTGCATTTTCTAGTAAATGGGTGAATCTGCAGACTCTCTTGTTAATTAAGCCAATTTCCCAAACCAAAGACCAAATATTCTTATTGCTATGTGGATGCTAACACACAATATGGATGTGTGAAGGGAGAATAAAAGTTTATTGAATCAGTAAAAGGGGAATGAAGAAAAGGGTGGGGGATAAAAATAGGAAAGAGTCGAATGAATAGGAATGAGTTGAAGGAAGGCACATGTAGTAATAAAACACAGGAAATTTCCACATCATGTACAACAACAGAGCTAGGACCCTAATTAGAATAAGACACATTCTTCATGTTTGTATAAATATGTCAAAATATGTCTGTCTTGTATAATTAAAAGGAAGAACCAGTCAATGATAATTTGCTGAAGTGGAATTAACAAATTATTTTAAAAGATACCCTTATACCTTCTAGGTAAGATAACTCTCTGCAAACTAAAAGAATGCTAACAGATTTAATACTGTAATATTCCATGTCCAAAAATAACTAGAATATTTAAAATACTCTTCTGTTACCTGGGATTCAACCCATGGGCAATGTTCATTAGGCCATAGCCCCAATCGTTTGATTTTTAGTTGAGGATGGGGTCCTTCTGAATTGCAGGGACTGGACTCAGTCTTGTGATTCTTTTGGCTTATTTTTCTGAGTCACTGAAATTATAGGCTTGTCCCATCATGCACACCAAAAGGTCTTCTGAGATAAAAGCAAACTGAGATAAGGGTATTGAAATAGGCACTGAATAAATATTTTAACCATGATTGCAATGAAAATATGAAGCAATATTTATATTCATTGAATAATTTTTAATAATAATTTTGGGTGTTGCATAGGAAGGAACACAATGGATGAGACTAAGAATTACAAATATAATAGGCTATGCAATGGCATTGGTCCTTTCCATGTTTGTGAAGAGGGAAATTGGAATGTTGAATAAAAATGAGTGAGGATAATCATCCCTTTGTTATTTGGGATTTATATACTAAGTTTCAACTGTTGAAAATCTTTTTTCCATATAAATTAAAGGTCACATTATCTATTTTAGCTGATTCTATGGAATGCCACATTATCTAACTTATTTGTAAGTGTGAAAAATTGATTTAATTTGAACTTGTTTTTGTTTTCACACATCTCTTCTTCTTATGGCTATTTCATGGCAATGTATATTATGCCTATGGAAAATTAAGATGTTGTTGATATAAGCCAGTGTGCCCAATAAAGAAAATTTTATTAAATATTATGCTTTTTTCATTTAGTCACTCTTTTTTCAATACTGTGAATTGAGCCCATAGACTTTAAAACTGATCTACGTCCCCAGTTATTTTGATTTGATATTTTGTGATGGCATCTTGCTCAGTTACTGAAACTGGAATCAAACTTGTGATTCCTCTACATCAGATTCCTGCATCACTGGGATTAGAGGTACTTGACACTGTACATGACTCTTATGTAGCATTTTAAAAATTTGGGTTTACAGGAAAGTGTTGGTGGCACATGATTTTAATCTCAGCAACTCAGAAGGCTACCTCAGCAATTTATCAAGATCGTGCCTCAAAATAAATATAAAAATAAAAAGGTCTGTGGATGTAACTCAGTGGAAAAGCACCCCCTAGATTTAGTGTCAAGGGAAAAACTACCTTTGTATTTACAAATTTGTGTTTAGTGGTACACATAGTCATAATTGCTATTTGAGTCACATTTTGATTACATTGATAAAATTTTGTAACACATGATAAAGTTAATTTCCAACTTATTCTGTATAGTCACAAAATCTAATTAGTGCTCTTTTATTTTATTATTATGTAATTTTTAAGGTAAAACTTGAACTGCAAACTAAGCAAAATTTTAGATCTCTAAAGACTGTGTGCATATACAACTTTTGTTTTTATTCTGTGTATATATGGGATTTTATGAAGAGGTCCAATTCTTTTTCTTTTTTCCTTCTTTTCTTCTTGTTTATTATTTTGTCCACCTTAATAATCCAGCTTTTAGTTCTTTTTCTATTTGATAACTCATGGTGTGGACCATGTTGAGGGTGGCAGAAAATGTAAATGTGGAGCATATATATTTGCTAAGATCTACCATAAAGAACATCACTGATAGGGTCATGTAAAACACAGAAATTTATTTCAAGATGAAAGTATTAGCATGATGATTTCCCTTTGGTTTCTCCTCTTGGCTCCTGGAGAGGCACCTTCCTGATTCATCCTCACATGATCTTTCTTCTGTCTGTGTGAATCTCTGGAATCTGTCCGTACTAAGAAATCAGTCAATTTCAATTAGGGCCAAAATCTTAAGATCTCTTTTGGTTTTTATTACCTCTTTAAAGATCCCATCTCCAAATTTCTTCACATTGTTGGCAAGGGATTCAATATGTAAATTTTGGGAAATATAATTAAGATAATAAAATGAAAAAGTGTCATTTTTTTCTTCATTAACAGTCATGTCTGAGAAGAACTAAGTTTTTGAAGTAAGGGTCAAGATTCCACAAAGTATTATTTTTGATGATATCTCTGTCTAACATATTCAATCTCCTGTGTGCACACACAGAAGATGTGCATACACATACAAATACAGAAAAAAACGTGTGAGAGTAGTATAATGAAAATTCAAAAGTTAATAAAACCAAAAATACAGAAGAAAAAAATAAGAAAATAAGATTATGGCAAATGTAAAAATATTTTAGAAATTTTAAAACCATTGTGAAACAAAACAAAGTTATGGAAGTTATTTTATAATATATGGCAGTTATTTTATCTCAAATGTAAAAAATTAATTCCAAGAAACAAAACTCATAGCAATAGAGAGTGCTCAATATGAATTTTGTTTTACTAAAATTCTTGCAAAGTTTATGTTGCTATCCAAAAATAGAACTTAGCCTTATCTGGCATATTGGAAAGAAGATTCCCAGAAAGCATAAATCCACTAATACTATATTAACATTTTAATTTCATGCTTATTTTATTTTCTCAGCATTATCTAACAAATTAATTTTATAGTTATTGGCAGTTTTTATTCAACATTTATTTTATTGTATAATATTAAACAGTTGTGATTTATGTTGAGGTTCATCTTTCTACACTTACACTAATTTTACCCAGATAATAATTATGTGGTGACTATTGTAGTATTTAAAATAAAAACATTAAATATAGTGACAAAAGTAGTGTTATAATCTTCAAAGTTTCTAATATACATAAGAAGTGTGACTGTATTACAGGATACTGACAACTGGAATTTTATGTTTTCTAATGTGTTATTACTATGTGATAATTACAAATAATTTAAAAGCCACTCAGTCATTTAAAATTTCTACAGAGACTTATGGCTTTACATGTTGAGTAACTTTATTAAACCACACATTATATTGAAAAAAAATTCTGAAATCAAAGAAAACCAATGAAATTTTTTTCTAGGGACTAAAGGCATAGCTCAGTGGAAGAGCACTTGACTAAAATGCTTAAGGCCATTGTTTCAATTTCAGAACAGTAAACATAAATAAATATACAGATAAAACAAAATAGTTATTGTATGTAAATGGTTCCAAGGATTTACAACCAATTAAGAAAATCCACTAGCATAGAGTAAAAAATTTAAAATTCATTGGTATTTAAATTAAGGTCTGCTTCCTCCCTTTATTAACCTACTCAGTAAATTGGGAACATCACTCCAAGAACCCTGAACTACATCTCCTGCCAGGTACCAGTAGGAAAAGTATATTCCTGGTGAAGCAATATATCATTTTTCCCATGACCCTAGGTTCCAATTACTGGGCCTATGATCTGTGTTCATATATTTGAGAGGTAGGACTCCAACTCCCTTGCAGCTTGGGAGTCTGTCACACATTGGGGAGGGGTGCTCCTGAGAACTTTTAGACACCAACATTTATTATATGTAATGCCAGAACAAAAAAATCTATAGAAACTGAGAGCAACTGATTTCCATTTGAGTGCATAATATTAGGGAAAGAGGGTCAAAGTACATGTTTCTTTAAATAAAATTTTTCATTAAGTGATATGTGATGGTTTCACAAATCTATGAATATTTGAGTTGAACTGTGTAAGCTTGGAGGGGGGACAAGGTTAGCAGCCAAATAAAATAGGATAGAAAGTGGCCTAAGCAAGCTTTAATGGAATTTGGCTCTCAGGTGAAATTCCCAGACCCCCGGGGTACAGCTCAAGTAGGGACCCAGAGAAAATCGCAGGTGGCCCTGGCTGCCCAGGGTTTTTATAGTCCAGGATGTGAGGGGGTCTTGCTGAGTGACAGGTGGATGTGAAGGGTCAGTGGAATTTTTTAGCCCACTTGATGGTCACCTTTGGTGGACTGGCTTTTGTCTCAGTTGCTCTGCTCTACCCTCTACAGTCAGCTAAATTCCAACCTAACAAACTGTACAACCTTAATTTTTGAATTTTAGAATAATCAAATTATATCTTAATGAAGCTGTTTAAGATGTTCATACTCAGTCAAGTTTTTGTGTCATATTTTTATTTTGTTTTCAAAACTGTCATCTACATAAAATTTGACTTTCCTCATGCATGATGCAATACAAATATGCAAACATAGATATAAATGGAGGGAAATGTCTGAAGCATATTAACTGGATGAATAATGATGGTAACTCACAGGTATGAACTTCAGAAGTTTATGGAGAAAGGTGAAAAATATATACATGTCTTTTTGAAGGACTTAATTAAATTAACACAACAATCATATGATATCATGATATTCAATTATATTTTAACACACAGAAGACTAACTTTGAGGCTTAAACCTTTCAAGATTCTAAATTGACTTGCTTCTCATTATTGCCTTTATTTTGTTATCACAGGGACTATATTACATGAAGTGTTCAATACAAGTTAACATTTGGGATTGCTGTCACTGAATAAGTGCTCAAAATTATGATCACTATATTCACAGAATATGTAAGACTAGAGAGAAAAGAGTTTTTTAAGTTTGTTCAAAAAATAAATTTGTATAGTATCCCCACTGCATTTTCTCAGGAGTATACTCCTTACGATATCAACATCTCCAATCTCAGTATAAATATTTCTTTTTGGTAGAGCTATGTATACTTTCATCCCAGTGGTAATCACTACAGTAACAACAATTTGTGGAAAAGATATGATGAGAGGCTAAAACAGTGTGCCAACTTAGTTCCTTTATTCTCACAAAGGCATTTTTTTCCCATAATATTACCTGGAGACCTGTATATTATTAACACAATTTCTTTTGTGTCCTGGGATGAAGGTACTTACGTAAGATCAAGACTGAGTTTACTTGATTGGCATATAATGTCACTAATATATCAAATTTTCTTATCCATTTATGTGCTGAGGGGCACCTAGGTTCATTTCATTCATATTTTGAATTGAGTTTCAATAAATATTTTTGTGACTGCATTAATGTATATGCACATTTTTAGTCCTTTATATATATAACTAAGCATGGGATAACTAGATCAAATTATGGATCCATTACAAATTTTCTAAGAAATCTCTCTACTGCTTTCCACAGTGGTTGCACCAAATTGCAGTCCCAATAGCAATGTGTGCACATTATCCCTGACAATCTTAAGTATTACTTGTGTTCTTTATAACTGAACAATGGGTCATGATTTTGGAAATCCTAGCCCCCAGAATACTGAGAAAAATATATTTGTATTATTATAAATTGAAAGATCTGTGATCTACAGTTACAGTAACACAAATGGACTGAGACATATCCTGAACAAAGCAAACTTTAAACAGAGCAAAACTGAAAACATCGGACTTCCTGATTTCAAAATGTATTGCAAAGCTATAGGAATTAAAACACTATATCTCTGAAATAGAAAGCAGCATGCAGACCAATGCATATCAAGGAGAACATAGATAAGCCCAAACATATGCTGTGAGCTCCTCTTTGACAAGGGGCTACTAAAATACATGAAAGAAAGGAAAACCTGTTAAAGAAATGATGCAGAAGAAAGAAATCAAAACCTTATCTTACACAGTATGAAAGCATCAACACAACAGCAATTAAAAATGTAAATATGGCATAGGAATCTATAAAATTCCTAGAAGAAAATATTGGGGTCCCATTTACCAAACTTTGCTCATTCCCCTAAGATGACTAATATAATCTTCACTCTGATTTGATCACCACACAGTATTACATGTATCAAAATAGCATGCTGTACCCCATAAGCAGGTGAAGTTATTATGTTTCAACATAAAATAAAAGAAGAAATAATAAACTTGTGGGGAAAACATAAAAAGGAAAACCACACAAAAACCCTCACAAGATTGCTTTAGGAATGTTTTCTTGGCTATGACACTGAAAGAACAGGGAACAAAAGCATAAATAGGTGAAACTTCATTAACCAAAAGCTTTTACACTGCAAAGTAAAGCATGAGCAGAGAAAAGATTTAACAGAGAGATGGGGAGAAATTTCTTAAACATCAACTGAGAAGAGAAAAATGTCTAAAATATATAAATAATCTCTAGCACTCTATAAGAATAGCTAATTAAAAATTCACAAAGAGCTCTGTGCAGTAGCTCTTGCTTGTAATCCTAATGCCTCAGAAGTCTGCATGAGTAGTATCCCAGGTTCTAGGCCATCCTCAGCCACTTAGTGAGACTGTAACCCACATGTTGAGACCCTTTTTCAAAATAAAAAATAAACAGGGTGGATGATATGGCTTAGTATTTAAGCACCCTAAGTTCAAGAGCTGGTTCCAAAAATAAACAAATGAATACAGCAAAGGATCTCAAAAGACATGTCTCCAATGAAGACAACCAAATTCTCCACAGGCATTGACAATTCTCCTTATAAACTAATCATTGCAGAAATGCACATTAAATATACAATGAATATAGATATTGATCAAATTGATTCAGTAAAATCACATTGTATTGGAAAATTAAATGCCTCTACCAATGACTATGACAACTCTAATTTGTCCATGAGAAACACTAGAAAGAAAACCAGTTCAAGGTATAACCACTCTTCTGTTAGAATGGTGATTATAAACAAAAGAGGAAAAAGAACTGCTGTAGAAGATATGGAGAAACTGCCATTCTCATATGTTATTGGTGGGAATGTGAAATGGTTAGGCAATTAAGTACACCATCATGAAATCTGCACAAAAAATTAAACAGAATGACCAGATGTCACCACCATCTCTCTTCAGGTTATAAAAATTGAAATCAGAATTTCTAGGAGATATTACCACTTGCATGCCTATAACAGCATCATGAACAATAGCCAAGGTATAGAAACAATTTTTATTCAAATCAACTGAAGAATTAAAGGAGTTTATCATTTGGCCCTTATAAAGATTTGAAACCTGGCATTCAAGACAACATGGAGAAGACTGGAATTATGGTAGTTGAAAGTCAAAACTGTGTAATATCATTTACATTAGGTATTTAAAAGTGTCAAAATCATGGAAACACCCTAGCAATTTGAAAAACTGAGTCAGAAGTATCATGAGTCTGAGGTCAGCCTCAAGAAATTATCAAGTCCCTGAACAACTCAGTGAGTCCCTGTCATTAAATACAAAAAGTGCTGGGAATATGGCTTAGTGATTGTCACTAGGTTCTGCTCCTAGTACAAAAAAAAAAAAAAAAAAAAAAACATGGAAACACAAAGTAGCCATGTTGGTTGCCTTGGTATTGGATTAGGGTAAATTGGGGTGCTGGTCTTCAATGGATATGCATTTCAACTATATAAGATAAAATACTTCTAGATATTTTCTGTATAATTCTTTGCTTATAGTTTATAATATTGTAATGTGCACTTATAAATGTTTTTGAGTAAAGAGAGCCTACTAATATTCTGAATTCTATGGAAGGAAGAGAAGGAAGGAGGGATGTAGAGAGTAAGAGAGAGAGGAGGAAAGGAGGACTAATGCCACAGTGTTCCTTCTACACCAGGATCCTTGCTCAAAGTGGCCCTGTCCATCCGTGAATAGCCTGCTACTGCTATTACAAATTTTTATTGACTGTATCTTTGTGCTTATGTTTCATGAGTGAATTCCATGAAGACAATGGACCACATGAATGAACATAGCACATACATGTAACCACATTTGAAGGATTATGGAAAGTAATTTTCCTGTAAAACAGCTCCCCAAGAAAAATGGAGGGATGGTATGACTTGGAATGAGGGAGGAGAAAATTGTTTGGACATTAAACCTCTCCCAGTGTATTCTTTCCTGATAACAATGGATCTGGGGGTAAAGGGTAGACACTCAATGCTGGGTCCTAAACCTTAACCTTCCCCCATAGCCAATGAGTCCTATATGATTAGGGACAAAATATAAGTACTCATCACTCGGGGTCTGGTTTTAAGCTGTACAACTAGCCCCTGACAGTCAAAACTGCACTTGCATGTTTTCCAATGATTGCATCTTCCTCATTTTACCCTATCAAACCAAAATCACCTCTGTAACTTATGGCCAATTTTTTTCACCTGGCAAATGGGCCCTGAGAACACTGGAGTCTATGAAGGAATAAAGCCTTCTCTGAGTCAGTTGAGGTTTGCTTCACATTTACTGCATCTGGCCTCCTCATGCGTATTAAGGAGTTTTAATTTCCATCAGCACAGAAGTCCAGTGGGTCCAAAACTATTGGAGCAGAGAGGCAATGAGTGTATAAGCTAAGTGTGTTCCCTCTTCCAATAAATACATTCAGGGAGGGTACTGAATCCCAGAAAGGCCATACTGTGGGGTCCAATGAGAATAAGATTCAAATGCACAAGTAAAGCAGTGTATTCTTCACCAAGAATGAGGAACTCTGTTTTCTCCTTTGGCACTCATAATACTTCATTGTATTAGTCCACCTCTCCAATTGAGGATGTGAAGGGAAAGGGAAAGCAGGTCAATCTTCAGTCAGGTTCCTTTCAGTTCTTTCCAACTCACTAACATATCAATGGTAGAAATTGTGAGTCATCACAAATGTGCAGTGAAAACTATTTGTTTGTGCTTCATTTTCACTTTTCAGTTATGAATAAACTCAACATTGGTGTGCAATCTATAAAATATCTATAAAATATGCCTTCTTCTAATTTTCCATTTACAATTGATATTGCATAATAAATGATGTCAAAAGTCTTACTAAAAATATAATGCTATTAGTTCTGTAATGATATGTTCAATAAAGGAAAAATAAAATGCACCATGACATATGAAGAGATTTCATAATCCTTCTGTAAACTGGAGGGTCATCTTCATACCCAGAAATTTGGTCCTTCCATGCCTGATCAATGGACATCACTGCAAAATAAAGGAAAACTTGCTGATCCAATGTTTGTTTCCTGTCCTTCCTCTGTCTTTTATGGGTCAGGAGCTTACAGTAATGACAGTTCCTTTCTTAGTTGGAGGATAATTTCATTTGTAAAATTAATTAAGAGATTGAAGAAAGTATAGACTTCTTGCAAAACCAGTACTGAAAGGCTCTCTAGTACTGACATTTTTTATTAACCAAGCCAGCCGACAGATGGGCAGATTCTATTGGACTCTAGAAAATGTCTAAAGTGTAGTTCTGCCATGCCCTAGCATCTAATTAGGAATTAGAACTTCTTACAAGGGAAAAACCCATATTAAGAGTTGTGTACTGGTGGAGTGAGGGAGGTGTCCTGGAAATATCTGAGAAAAATTGAGAAATGCTACTGGGGAAGTAGGTGAGGGCCAGTTTCTGAAGGAGGCCTTTTTTTCACAGGTAGGAAAGGACTGGGAGTAAGCTAAGTGACATGATGAGGGGGTTTTAGAATAACTGAGCAGGTTAAACCTTGCCTTGGATGGTAACATGAGGTCAGATGCCTAAAAGGGTCACTGATGCAAGCATTCAATATAGGCAGTCAGTGCAGATGGGTAATGAGGTTCTATCAGGAAAGTGGATGTCAGTTTGGATCTGGGATGTTGAAATCACTCTTGGAGTTAATGAATTGTCAATGCATCCAGAGACCTTCCCCCACCCTTACCAAGATAACCTACCCCTTCTCAACCTGTTGCTAAGGTAACCTGTCCTAAGAATTGTTCCTTATTGCAGGGAATTGTAAAAATTACTAATTAATGCCTCTGGGAAAGCTATTGTCTGGGTTACTCCACCTTGGCCCTTCAAGCCCATCTGCTTCTCAGCTTTTGAACATCATACCTGCATTTTCTCAATCTACAGAGGAAGGAAAGAGATAAAGGGTAAGAGAGCTGGAGAACACAGAAAACCAAAACATAAAAGCAGCAAGATGTTTTCACTTCTGGGGATACCAGGACATGAGCTATGGCCCACTTCTCCCTCTCAGGAGGAGTCTATGTTACTATTATTTAAATAAACTTTGCTTTCTACACTTGCCTTGGTAAGCTTCTCTAATGTTCAAACTTAAAAATTTGAGGAAGCACAAGAGCTCACTAATTTGAGGAAGCAGAAGAGCTTCATAAATTCTCCATGCCTTTTAGTGTCTTAATTCTTGTGTCACACCAGTGGAACAGCAGTCCTCATAAGGATTGAAGCAGAAATTACTGGCATTTTTGTTCATATTTGTCCCCCATTTCTAGAAAAGAGTCCCGTCTATAAGAGTTTTATTTTAAAATATGAAGTGATATGTTTCCATATGGAAAACTAAATGTTAAGAGTCATAATGCAGATCCCCTACCTACCCATTCCAAACTGTCTTTTAGAGAATTACAGAATGGGGACTTGGCCTTACACCAGCCTCAGAGATGGGTGTTGCTCCTGGTACTGCTTTACAGGCACAGTGAGACCCCCAAGGTTGATCCTGGCAAATGTCATGGTCACCTTCCCCACCTATGCTTATCTCACTGCCCAGGCACCAGGAAGCTCCTTCATCACGTGTGAGTGAAGTGGGCTGTGACATCTGACCTAGTCTTCAGTGACAGCCACACAACATGCTTACCATCTTTGGTCCTCCAGGTTACACCATCTACACAGCAAATACTAGAAGAAGCCTCTGTGAACAAACCTCCAACAATGGTTGCTTCCAGAAAGCAAAATCTCTATGCAAATAATCACCAAGGCCCTTCCCAGGAATCCCATGAATCCCATGTCACCTGAATACATGGAAAGTTGACAGCAACCAGAGAGAGGAAAGAACTAAGGAAGGCTTCACCGTGACATCTTCTTCCTTACTCCAGTCCCTAATTGTAAATGTGAGAAACAGTCTCCAACAGAAAAGACTCTGAGTTCACATATAAAGCAAGACCAAGGGCCCTGCTTTGTAGTTTGGTCTAGAGCAAGGTTCAAAATGATTTTCAAAGCTTATGTGCCTCTCTGGACTCCCTGGGCATCCTTTGCCTACTGTAAATGCACCCACCACACTGTCTACTTACCTCATGTACTCTTTGTTTTCAGAATGAGCTCACCTGACCGGCCCTGAATTAGTTGCTCACCCATTTTTTTCCTTGAGGCTAGGGACTGGGATTTATGGCTCCAATGAGCTCCACCCTGCCGGATCCAACCATTTTCTGAGCACTACATGACTTCACAGGATCCTATCTGCCCATCACTTCAGCTCAATTCCATTTTATCACATAGGCTACTCCCAAAAGTTGGGCTCCACTTGGCTCTGATTTGCAGAAACATACCCACTTCATACCCTTTCTTCACTGCATTCTGACCACTTGGTTCCTCCTCTTCTGACCTATTTAGCATACTGGAGTCTCATGTTTTCCTTCTAGCCCTGGAAACTTCTGATGTCTGGTTTGACCCACTTTCACCCACATGTAATAGCATCCTAAATGTCTCTGCTCTTCTTTATCCACAAGGCTCTTCAGTCATTCTCACTTGTACACCTGCCATTGCTTCCCCAACTGGTGGCTTAAAATCTCCTGTAGAACTCCATATGAATGAAATTAAAGGGGACTTGCAGAGTTGCCCATCAGTTTCATACACTGATTTGGTTATGGGACAAATTAACATGAGGTCTGTTCTCATCAGCATCCCATATCACCAATGAATGACCTTGAACCACTTTGCTCACCTGAGTCAGTCTCACCATTTAAACAGTACAGCTGATGGTAATACTTTATTAGCATAAAGGTGAGCACAATTTGAGTGCTATCTGTGTGCCAGGTAGAGTATGGAAACAGAGAAGTACAGGTGAGCACATAACAAGGTCCTTGCCCTGCTTGTGGAGTAGTCTAGCCAGTATTTGCTACTCTAACCTGTGTGTTAACACAGGACCTGCTGTTTTCTTTTCTGTAGCCCTGTGGCATTCAGCATCTTCCTTGGCCTTCCAGCACAGGATGGGCATGGCTACTTGGCAAAAAAGAATCATCTGTATTGTCCTAACCATCTAGTCCAGGGCTTCTCAGAATGAGGCAGGATGTGTGTCTGACCATGACCTTCTTTCTCAAGGTTGGGTCTCAGAAGGAGATACTCTAAAACAACCTCTGTGTAACTACTGTTATTCTGTCAGACTGACTCAATTCAGTGGAGACAGGACAGCAGTTGTGGATATATGCTACAAGTTGCAGAAACACATATGGTTGCTTTAAATAAAAGCAATATATTAGAGGACACCAGAGGGATCACAGGAAACTGAGGGTACTGTTCAAGAAAGGAGGTGCTTGACTTTGCCAGGTGATCTCAAAGTCCCAAACACCTGCATCAATCTCCATAGGTGCTACTTATTTATGACAAAACTGTGAGTGTTTCTGCTGTCCTTTTTATCACTGTTCAGGTTCTAAATTTCCAGAGAAATAATCTGATGGGCTGGGTGTAAGTATTGGGAGATTCTTCCCATTCAACTAAGAATTGAAGGATGAATAGAGGTTTCTAAATGGCAAATGAAAGGATATTCTAGGTAAAAACAATATGTAAGTCCCTACAGAGAAACTGGGGTCATCTCAGAATAACTCAGTCACACTATGCCAGGTGCTTTCTTCATCATGTCTTTCTATACTCAAATCCCTTCTAAAACAGTGCTAATATTTTGGAGAACAAATTGTATTGTATTCTAAAAGAGCCAAAAGCTCTTGAGAAGAATACAATGTATACAGCAGAATACTGGAAAACTGGTCAGGGGATGGGAACCACAACAAAATTAGGTACCCCAGACACCAGATTAAAGGTGACCTCACTACAGATGCCTTTCAAGTCACATATATGGGAGGAATGGAAAAGGGAGGGGGGCAGAAAAAATAATTTGATTACAATGAGATCATATGTGTATGACAATTTTACTTTTTGTTTTAGTAGTTGATGGACCTTTATTTTATATTTTACATGTGGTGCTGAAAATCAAACCCAGTGCCTCACACATGCTAGGTAAGCTTTCTACAACTGAGCCACAAACCCATCACTATGGAATTTTTAAATAGAACAATTTCACAAATTCAGGTGAAAGAGAAGTAGTTGCAAACTTGACATATTTCTTTTGTGTTGAAAACTATCATGTAACACAGGATCACCTCAATGATGTCATTAAATTTTTGATATCAAAGTACATTTTAATGAGAGTATTTTTAAAATGAGTGACTTCAAAGTTGCAATCCTCCTGCCTCAGCCTCCTGAGTCCTTTGGATTAGAGGCATGTGCCAGTGCACCTTGCTATTTTAATTTTTATTCTTTTAGGTACTGAGGATGGAATCCAGAGCCACACACATGTTAATCACTTGTTCTATCACTGAGCTGCAATTCAGTCCCAAACCTGTCATTTGGAAATGCTAGCAACAGATAATTTTTTTTTAAATGTAAGTGCTCCATGGAACAAATGAGTGTTGTCTGGAGCTAGGCCAGAGCAACCACCACTGCTGGGGTGTCTGTGCAGAAGAAACAGTGCATGGTTTCATGGGGCATGCCTGGATGGTCAACAAGAGAGGATAGACCCTGGATTCTGATCTGAATGATTCCTGATGGGCTGTTGAGGGAGGTCATGTCAGGTTGAGACAATGTTCTCTCATGTGTGCAAAGGATGAGTGCATTTGGGGGCTTAAACACTGAACCACATCCCAGGCCCTTTTATTATTATGAGGAAGGTTCTTACTAAATTTTTCAGGATCTTGCTAAGTTACTGAGGATGATTTTGAACTTCCAATAATCCTGCCTCAGCCTCCCAAGCCATTGAAATTACTGGTATGTAGCAGCGTGCCAAGCCTAAAGCAAATTTTAAAGTTATTTTTCTGTGCTAATGTGCATTTACTTAAATTCATACTATAAAAATATACATATAATATTTTGACTAATGTGAAATAAATTTAAAAGAATGGGCATATGCCATTTATATGTACATAGATATCACAAAATAAGAGAAATGTGTTTTAGTGATCAATTGTGACTGATAAAACCTTGGACACATATGGACATTTGGTTATATATTTCCTTTTATATCTATTGTCTAGACTTATCATGGGAGACAACCCAAAAACACAGAATGAGTGAATGGAGAAAATTGAGTCACTTTACCTGATCATTACTTGGAAGACAGAATCTCAGACAATGAAGACAAAATATTTAATCTTGAAAACAAAGTTGACCAAACAGAAAGGATGGTCGGAAATCACAAGCAGACCCTACCAAGAAAAATGGGACATCATGAAAATATCAAATTTAAGAATTTTGAGGATTGAAGAAGGCACAGAGTTACAAACCAAATGAATAAATAATATATTCAATGAAATAATATCAGAAAGTTGCCCATGTTTACTGAGCAACAAATGTACAACATTACAATAGATCAACTAATTCATATTATAATAAAACTGCCTAATATACAAAATAAAGATAAAATTTTAAAAGCTGCAAGAAAAGAGCAGCAGATTATATATAGGGGAAATCCAGTACCAATATCAGCAGATTTCTCAGCCCAGACCATAAAAGCTTCAAAGACTTGGAACAACATATTTCAAGTTTGGAAAGAAAATGGAAGTCCACCAAGAATCTTAAACCCAGCAAAACTAAACTTCAGATTTGAAGATAACATAAAATCCTTTCATGATGAACAAAAGTTAAAGATTTTACAAATAGAAAACCTGCACTAAAGAACATTCTCAGCAAAGTATTTCATGAGGAGGAATTGAAAAACAACAATGAAAGTCATCAAAGGGAGTAACTACTCTAAAGTAAAAACCAATTAATGGAGAAACCAAGTCAAGTTAAAACCAAAAATAGGACCAAATATCCAAGAATACAATTCATATCTCAATAAAAACCCTGAAAGTTAATGGCCTATAGTCATCAAACAAAAGACAAAAAATGGCAGATTGGATTAAAATTAATGTCTCAACAATATTCTGCCTTCAAGAGTCTCATCTCATAGAAAAATATACACACAGACTAAAGGTGAAAGGATGGGAAAACACATACCAGGCACAAGAACTTAGTAAAAATGAAAGGGTTTCCATCATCATATCAGATAAAGTGGACTTCAAGCCAAAGTTAGTCAGAAGGGATAAAGAAGGAAATATCATACTGTTTAAGGGAAGCATAAATCAGCAAGACTTAATGAAAATAAAGATTTATGCCCCAAACAATGGCACATCCATATACATCAAACAAATTCTTCAATTTCAATTCAAAAAATCAAATAGACCACAACACAATAATACTAGGTGATTATAATACACTTCTATCGCCATTGGACAAATCTTCCAAACAAAATTGAACAAAGAAACAATAGAACACTATAGTAAATCACTAATTTAGACATAACAGACAAATGTAGACTATTCCATTCATCAAAGTGTTAGTGAACTTTCTCCTCAGAAGCACATGGACCCTTCTCTAAAATAGTCTATATGTCATGCTACAAAACTACTCTTAGCAAATACAAAAAAAAAAGATACTACCTTGTATTCTATCAGATCATGATGGATTGAAATTTGAAATCAGTGATAAAATAAAAACCAGAAACTACTCTAATACCTGAGACTAAGTAATAGAATGTTGCATGATGCATAGATATCATAAGACATCAGGGAGGAGAAAAAAATTTCTTAGAGGTAAAAGAGGAAAACAATACAACATAGCAACATTGGTGGGATGCTATAAAAACAATACTAAGAGGAAATTCATTGCATGGAGTGCATTCAATAAAAGAAGAAAAAGACAAAAAACATGATCTAACATTACACCCCAAAGCCCAAGAAAAACAGCAGATCAACAAGCAAAGTAGTAGAACACAGGAAATTTCTAAAATCAGAGCAGAAATCAGGGAAATTGAAACAAAAGAAATGATTCGAAAATTGACAAAATAAAAAGGTGGTCCTTTGAGAAAGTATACAAAATAGATAAACCCTTATCAACACTAATGAAGAGAAGGAGAGAGAAAATTCAAATTTCTAAAATTCATGATGAAAAAGGAAATGTCACACAGAAACTATTGAAATTTAAATCATAATTAGAAGGTATTTTGAAAATCTATACTCCAAAAAAAAATAGAAAATCTCAAAGACATCTATAGGTTTCTGGAGACACATGATCTAACCAAAGTGAATCTGGAGGACATACATGGTTTAAACAGATCAATTTCAAGCAATGAAATAGAGAAATCCATAAAAAGACTACCAACAAAGAAAAGTCCAGAACCACATGGATTCTCAGCTGAGTTTTATAAGACCTGCAAAGAAGTACTCATTCCAATACTTTTCAAAGTAGTCCATGAAATACAAAAGAAGGGAACCCTTCCAAACTCATTCTATGAATGTAGTAGTATCACCCTGATACCAAAACCAAAGACACATTGAGGAAAGAAAACATGAGAACAGTATTGCTAATGAATATGGATGCAAAAATTCTTAACAATGTTTCAGCAAATTGCATACAAAAACATATTGAAAAGATAGTGCACCATGATCAAGTGGGTTTTATCCCAGAGTTACAAGATTAGATCAACATACAGAATTCAGTAAATGTAATTCACCACATCAACAGACCCAAAGTTAAGAATCATATTATTATTTCAATAGATGCAGAAAAAATATTTGTGAAGTACAAAATCCCTTCATGCTCAAAACAGTAGAAAAATTAAACAGAGTAGGAACAGACATAAAAATTGTAAAAGTCATCAATGTTAATCTCATGGCAATGTCATTCTAAATGGAGAAAAGTTAAAGCATTCCCCCTAAAAAAGGAACAAGGTAGGGATGTCATCTTTCACCACTTCTATTCAACATCCTCTTGAAACTCTAGCCAGAGCAATTAGATCAAATAATTTAAATGGATATAAGTAGAAAAAAAAACTCAAATTATCACTATTTGCCAAAGACATTATTCTATAACTAGAGGATCCAAAACATGCAACCAAAAAATTTCTAGAATTCATCAATGAATTCAGCAAAGTGGCAGGATATAAAATAAATGCTCATAAAACTAATGTATTTTTATTCATAAATGATGAATCCTCTGAAAGAGAAATCAGAAAATCTACCCCATTCACAATAGCCTCAAAAAATAAAATAAAATACTTGGGAATAAATATAAAAAATGTGAAATAAATTTACAATGAGAACTACAGGACACTAAAGAAAGAAATAAGAACACCTTGGAAGATGGAAAGTTCTCCATGTTGTTGCATAAGAATTAATATTGTGAAAATGACCATACTACCATTAGCACAATTCAAATTCAATGTAATTCAAATTAAAATTCCAATGATATAACTGACAGAAATAGAGAAAGCAATTATGAAATTTATTTGCAAAAATAAGAGACCCACAAATGTCAAAGCAATTCTTAGCAGGAAGAGCAAAGCAGGTGATATCACAATAACAGCACTTCAGCTATACTACAGAGCAATAGTAACAAAAACAGTAAAGTATTGGCACTAAAATAGAAAGGTAGACCAATGGTATAGAGTAGAGGACACAGGGACAAGACAACATAAATACAGTTTTCTCATACTAGACACAGGTTCCAAAAACAAAAAATGGAGAAAAGGTAGTCTGTTCAAAAAATGGTGGTGGGAAAACTAGAATACCTTATGCAGTAAAATGTAATTAAACAATATTTCTCACCATGCAGAAAACTCAAATCAAAATGAATCAAGAATCAAGGAAGTAGAACAGAGATTCTGCACCAAATACAAGAAAGCCTAGACCCAAATCTTCATCATGTAGGTTTAGTACCAGATTTTCTTAACATGACTCCCAAAGACAAAAATAAAAGCAGAAATCAATAAATGGGATTGAGTCAAACAAAAAACTTTCTGTAAGAAAAGAAGAAAATAAAAAATGTGAAAAGAAAGCCTACAGTGTTTGAGAAAATCTTTTCAAAACACAGTTGACATGGAACACTAATCTCCATAATTTTTAAGTAACTCAAAAAACTTTATAATACAATACAAATAACTCAATCAATAAATGGGCTAAGGAAATGAGCAGACATTTCAATGAAGAAGATCTACAAGAAATCATTATATGTTTGAAAAAATGTTGAACATCTCTAATAATAAGAGAAATGCAAAACAGAACTAACCTAAGATTTCACCTCACCCCAATCTCAATGTCTATTATCAAGAATACAAGCAGCATTAGGTTTGGTGAGGATGTGGGGGAAAACATACACCCATAAATTGCTGGTGAGGTTGCAAATTGGAGCAGCCACTCTGGGAAGTAGTATGGAAACTCCTTAGAAAACTTGAAATGGAATCACCATCTGACACAGTTTTCCCACTCCTTGGCCTATACCCAAATAACTTAAAATCAGAATAATACAGTGATGCAACCACATCAACATTATAGCAGTTCAATTCACAATAGCTAGATTGAGGAACAAACATAAATGCCCTTTAATAAATGAATGGATAAAGAAACTGTGGTATATATAAATAATAGAATATTAAAAAGCCATAAAGAAGAGTAAAATTATGGCATTTACAGGTAAATGGATGGAGTTGGAGAATACCATGCTAAGTGAAATAAACCCATCTCAAAAATTCAAATGCTGAATGATTTCTCTGATAAGTGGATGATGATACATAATGGGGGAGGAAGGAAGAATAAAGAAGTATGGACTGTATAGAGAATAATGAGGGGTGGGTGGAGGTGGTGGAATGTAAAATAATAGAATGGGACAAATATCATTACCCTATGTACATGTATAATTACACAAAGTGTGAGTATACCACATGTACAAGAGAAACAGAAGTTATACCCCATTTATACACAATGAATCAAAATAATAATTAAAGAAAGGAATCACAAGAAAAAATCTAGAATTCACTAATCGAAATAGACAGTTTGTCACCTGATGTACCTGAAAGTATGTTCAGCAAAATGTTGTCAATATTCATTATCTCCCATGAATAAAATCTTTAAAAGTTATAAAATGAAGTGTTTGATAAAGGAAAAGAAATCCAGCTGGGACATTACACCAGGAAGGAGAGAGTGGGGGAGAGAGAGAGAGAGAGAGAGAGAGAGAGAGAGAGAGAGAGAGAGAGAGAGAGAGAGAGAGAGAGAGAGAGAGAATGAATTAGATCAATTAATATTGTCTGGGAAAAAATATATACCTAAAAGTTAAGCCCCAAATGACCAAGATTCTCTAGTCACAACCTGCTTGCCTAAAATTAACATCTATTAATTCCTACCAGTGGATTAATGTAATGATTATATTAAAGCTGCCATAACCCAGTTGTTTCACTCTTAAATTTTCTCATACATAATTTTTGGGAACACATAATATTTAAACCATAACAGAGGTTAAATAAACCAAAGAGATTATTACAGATCAGACATACATTCTACAAAATTGTAGAAGGTATGAACATTTAAAGGCTATTCAGGTTATGGAGTGTGCACATGAAATAGAGTCTACACATGTGATAGATGCTACACACACTTAGTTGTACTCAGGTTACAGATTTTATAGGTCATATTGTTATGCAGTTCATAGAGATTTAAAAGTTCATAAAGCAGAATCAAGACTCAGAGGCTATGCAGGCCTTAGAGGATTCTATGACACAAATTGCAGAGGTGATAGAGACAGCACTTAGAAATATATACAGATCAGGGACTACTATGGCAATAACAGATATGCAGTTCATAGAGGTTAAGCTTGTCAGAAAAGAAACTCAGGTGATAAAGCCTACACAGCTTTAGAGGCTATATAGTTCAAAGAGGAAATTCAAATCATTAATGATATGCAAATCACAGTGGTTACAGAGACCATAGAGGTTACACAGGCCATGTATGCTATTCAGGATATACATGTAATACAGGTTGTGCATGTAATTTAAGTTATGTTGGCTATAGGGGCATTGTTATCCATAGTTGCAACTCCAGTCTTATATGCAGCTCATTGTGTTCACTAAGTTTATTTAGGCTAATAAAGCCCAGTAAGCTTTGTGCATCCTTTAGTCTTGTCAGAGTATGAATGCTACATGAGTCTTAGAACCAATCTTGTCTTAGAAGATATGAAGTTCATTAGAGGACAATGAGGACATTTTCTCTCCTCATTCTAGAAAATGTACATAGGTCACTGAGACTCTTTAGGAGTTGTACAGTAATCAAGACTTAGATGCTATATTTGTCAAATAATTTACATAGGTCACCAATGCAACTCTGGCTTTTGCTACTACACAGGTCACACAGGCTATTCAAGTCATGGAAACTTTGTAGTTTTTAGAGGTTTTTCTACACATAGAGGCTTCCTTCACAGGTCAGTCATTGTACAGGTCATGTACAATAAGAATTTCATTTAAACTGGTCAGGTTACTGAGGCTACTCAAGTAGGGTTATTCAGGTCATATAGTACATTCAGATCCTGGAGGCTATTCATATCATAGTATCTGCTAGGTAATAAATGTTACTAATGTAATTTAGGTCACTCAAGTCATAAATTCCACACATGTCTTAGTGTCTGCAGAGGAACTAGAGGCTATTCTTGTCTTACAGGCTATGCAGAGATCATAGAGACTGTAGAGCAATAAAGTTTGCAGGCATATGTATATCCTCAAGCCAAAGATGATACACAGAACTTGTTGTTGTGCATGTCAAACATAATACACAAATTATAATTTTTTACATGTAATAGAAAATATCTCTTTCAGAGTCAACTCAATCTTGAGAGGATACAAAGATCCTAATGGATACTGAGTACATACAGGCAGCTTAGGTCTGTTAGGCAACTCCAGCCATATATACTACACAGATCATAGATGCTCCTTGGGTCATAGAGGCCAATGAGGATATAGAAGTTATGCACATTAATGAGGTTTTGCAGGGCACAACTATGCACATAAAATTCAGGTTATGCAAATCCTATGTTCCTCATTAAATAAAATCTACACAGGTCAAGTGAATATTAAGGCTATCTAGGAAAATCATATCCTAAAGGCTACTCAGGTCATAGAGACAACACTGATTATAATGGTTAGCATTGTCATAGAGGTTCTGCTGCTCATGGAGGCATGCAGGTGTTAGAGGAATTCTGATCTTATAGGATACTGAGTTCCAAGGTGCTACTCAAGTCATGGAGGATACATAGGTAATATGTCCTACTCACAGATCCTAGAAGCTACTAAGACTGAATAAGATACAAAAGTCATAGAGGCTATGCAAGTTATACATTCTAATTTGGTCATAGATGCTACCCACGTCTTACATGCTAGAAAAAATATACAGGATACTCTTGTCATAATGGCTATGTGAGATGTAGATGATCCTCAGGTCATAGGGCTTATAAGTCATAGAATATTACTCATGCTATGAAGCTTAAGAAGGGATAAGCACTGAAGAGATTATAGAAGTTGAAGATTTTTCCAATTCTAGAGACCACTTAGGCCTAGAAGACAATCAGGTTACTGAAGCTATACAGGAACAAAGGACTATACTATTCTGAACAAGTTATATATGTTAAGCTAGTCAGAAAAGTTATTAAGGCAATTAAGGCTATGTAAGTCACAGAGATTAAGTTGTTTACAGATGAGACTGAGTTCCAAGAGGTTATTCAGGTCGTGGAGTTTATGGAAGCAATACTGGCCTCTGCAAACACAGATGCTACATATGTCATATGAGCAACTCAGGATATAGAAATTTCACATATAAAAGAGCTGTGCAAGTTATCAAGGCTAAATATCATAGAGATTACTCAGAAGTTAGATGCTACATAATTCATAGAGGCTACTCATATTCCAGAGCATATACAGATCATATAAGCTACTAATGTCATTAAGCTATTTTGGCCACAGGGACTACACAGATCACAGAGACTTTGCAGTGAATAGAGACTATGATGGTCATCAAGGTGACAGAGGTTATAGGAGTTCAAAGGTCATTTTGTTTAGTCAAACCATAGAGGAAATACAAGTCATTTAGGCTATTTTAGCCATAAAGTGAAAAAGGTCCCAGTACACATGCCATAGAGAATACTCAGTCCAAGTTGAAAAGATTATGAGGGCCTCTCAGGAATTGGCAAGATCACACTTAACTCAGACTCAATAGTACTAATGTAAAAATTTCTTTGAGAGGACACAATGGAGACCCTGATTACAAGGGGAATGTGGATATTTTTTTCACAATGCTCTGCCATTCACACCATTCAGAAGTTGGGTACAGTTGCAGTACCAGGAGGATTTTCTAGTGCCTAAGATGCTGCAGATTTTGACATCAACATTGTAGTTTTGATTGTGAGTGAATGTAATATGATGGAGTTAGAGGATCATGGAGGCTTCCCTTGAGATCTCAGTGGGAGGCCTGGGAGACCAAGCAAAGTGATGCAGGGTCAAACACTTTGCTGGATGCTTCTGAGAGGTGATGCATGAAGATGCAAAAAGAAAACTAAAACTTAGGTGAGAACCCCCAAGATTTAAAAATGCTCATAATATGAAACAGCTATTCAGGAAAGCTGTAAAAATTGAATAGGAACCATGGCAAGAGAGGCCTTGTTGATTGCAACCCAGAAGACTATAGTATAGAAGCTGCACAGTTCTTTGGAGACAACACCACAATATCATGTGTCCCAGATCCTAAATGTGAAATTATGATCTTGGTTCTTCAGCTGGATTTTAGTATTTTTGGGGGGTGGGTACCATGGGTTGAACTCAGTGGCATTAGACCACTAAATCACATTCCTAGCACAATTTTCTATTTTAGCTAGAGACAAGGTTTCCCTGAGTTTCTAAGTGCCTCACCATTGCTGAGACTGGCTTTGAACTCACAATCCTACTGCCTTAGCCCCTGAGCCTCTAGGACTAAAGGTGTGCACAACTCAGTCCAGTTTTTAGTCTTGTTTTGATCCCATCCTTTTCTTGGTTTTGTTTTGGTCTCATTGTTTCTTTATATATTGCCATTTCTCCCTTGTTGACTGTAAATATTTACTCTGTGTTATTGTATGATAGATATATGTAAGAGGCTTTTGATTTTTACTGCAATGCATACTGAGAGAATACCTTGATGCTCAGGAAAACTTGGAAGTAGAATGCTGAAAAGTTTAATAATATTCAGACTCCTGGAAATGGAGTATAAGTACTTTGCATTGTGAGATGGATATATTATTTTTGGTGGACAAGATTGGAAAGTTATGGTTTACGTATGAGGTGCACCAAAATCTCACATGTGTGAGGATGTAAGAATGATCTGAGGTAAATGATTAGATTATGATAGTTATAATCTTAGGGGTGGAGTAATTCCTTGATGTTTTAACACTATGTTCACTGTAGGAAAATAAGCTGTGGGTGGAAAGAGTGGGTCACTGGGGATTTGAAGAACATGAACATCATAGAAGTTACATAGTGAATAGAGAATAATTTCTCCTACAGACTATACCAGACATAGTGTCTATGGAGTTAATAGGCAGTACTCAGGGTATTAAGACTACACAGGCAATATGGCTATACAGTTCACAGAGAAGCACATGCCACTGATGTTAAATGGTCCATACCAGATATGTAGGTCATGGAGGTTATAGAGTTGATAAAGCTATATAGGTCATGGAGGATTCACTGGCCCTTGTGTCAATATAGCATAGTTAAACTTCTCAGTTCATAAGAAATATGAGAGTCATAGTGATGAAGCAGACTATAGAGGTTACTCAGTCATAGAAGCTGTGCAAGTGATTGAAAATACACAGGTAACTGAGGCTATGAATATCAGAGAGACCACACAGACAATAGAGGCCAGGAAGGTCACCAAGCATATATAGGCAATAGAGTACACTCAGATATAGATATTACATAGATAACAGAGTCTACTAAGTTTATATAAGCTACTCGAACCTTAGAGGCTAAGCAGTTCATATGTGTTACTAAAATCCTTTAGACTACTCAGGTCTTAGAGACTATTCAGGTCAGAAAAATCATGCAGGGAATATGAGCTCTGAAAATTACAGAGAACACTCAGATTACAGAAGTAATAAGGTAATTGAACATACAAAAGTTAAAGGATGTTCAGTCCATAAATTCTACATAGATCAGAGTTTTCTCAGGCGATAGATGGTATGCAGGTCATAAAGGTTATGTTGATCATAAAGAATGCTCAGTTCATCAATACTCTTCAAGACACAGAGGATATATAGACAATAGAGGGTACTTTTCCATTTATGTTCCACAAGTTATACAGGCTACTGAGGCAACTGACTCTAGCTGGACATAGAAGTAACTAGGGTTAAAGAGGGTGCACATTTTATAGAGGCTACACAGATCATAGAGGGTATGCAGATAGTAGTGGATTCAGAATAAAAACACTACAAAATTCATAAGTACAACTCAAGTCATAGGGGTAATGAAAGTCATGAAGAACACTGAGATCATAAATTCTACTCATGCCATGGAAGGTACACAGATTACAGGTAATATAAACATCATTTACTCTACAAAACCATAAGACTATGCAGGTCTGTGACACTCATAGAGGCTATGCATGTCATAAAATCTATTCATAAAATAGATGCTAAGCAGGCCATTGAGGCTACTCACCATAGATTCTTTTTAAATTTTTGTATTCATTCATTTTAGTTATACATGGCAGTAGAAGGTATTTTGACTTGTCATACATATGTGAATTATAACTTCCCCTTTTTTTGTACATGATATGGAGTTACACTGGCCATGTATTCATATATCAAAAAAATAAACTTATATGTGATTCATTCTACTATTTCCCAATCCCATTCCTTCTCCCTGCCCTTCACTACTTCCTGTCCAATCTGCAGAAACTCATCTCCTCCCTTAGCACCTAATTTTATTGTCCTTTATGAGTGAAAATTATTCCATTGTGTATATGTATCCCATTTGCTTTATTCATTTATCTCCTAAAGGCCACCTATGTTGGTTCCATAGCTTTTTAAACATTGATATGGCCATGTCACTGTGGTATGCTGGTTTAAGGCCTTTGGGTATATGCTGAGGAGTGGAATACTTTGGTCAAACCAAGATTCCATTCTCTTTCCTGAGGAATCACCATACTGAAGAGTGCTTTCACAAATTTTCAGTCCCACAAACAATGTATGGGTGTACCTTTTCCCAACATCCTTGACAAAATTTATTTTTATGTGTATTCTTTATAATTGCCTTTCTGACTCAAGTGAGTTGAAATCTCAGTATATTATTAATTTTCCTTTCTCTAATTGGTAGATATTTTGAATGGTTTTTAATATAATTTTTCATTCATATTTCTGTGAAGTACCTTTTAAGTTTCTTTGCCCATTTATTTATTGGATTATTAGTTGTTTTTTGTTAAGTTTTCTTAGTTCTTTTTATATCCTGAGATTAATGTTCTATATGAGGTTAAGAAAGTAGTGATTTTTCTTCCATTCTGTAGGTTCTCTGAACATGTTCTTGATTGACATTTTGTTGAGAGAAAGCTTAATAGTTTGATAGAATCACATTTAGTGATTTCTGATATTACTTCTTTAATTTTAAGTATTTTGTTAAGAAATACAATTCCTAAGTCAATGTGATGAAGATTTGGACCTACTTTTTATTCTAGTAGGTCCAGGGTCTCTGTTCTAATGCCTACATCTTTGATGCACTTTGAGTTGGTTTTATGCAGGGTGAGATATAATGGTCACATATCATTTTATTATATATAGATTTCCAATTCTCCCAGCACCATTTATTGAAGAAGTTATTTTTCTCCAATATGTTTATGACACCTTTGTCTATTATGAGATAAACCTGTTTTTGTGTATTTTTCTCTGTGTCTTCTATTCTGTACCATTGGTCTTCATGACAGTTTTAGTATAAATACCATACTTTTTTATTACTCTAGGTCTGTAGTATAATTTGACTTTTGGTATTGTGTTGCATCCTGCTTCACATTTCTCTATAAATAATTTTTTGGTTATTCTGGGCATCTTATTTTTTCACATTACTTTTATGACTCCTTTTTCTATTTATATGAAAAACATCATTGGAATTTTCATAGGAATTGCTTTAAACCTTTTGGTACTATGACCAATTAGATAATTTTAATTCTGCCTCTGCAAAAACATGGAATATCTTACAATCTTCAATTTCTTTTAGTGTTCTCTACTTTTCATTATAGAAATCATTTTCCTCTCTTGTTAGATTGATTCCCAATGCTTTTATATTGGCTGTAGTGGATGGGATGATTTTTTTTTAAATTTCTTTTTCAGATTATTCATCACTGATTTATGGAAACTCATTGATTTATGGGTGTTAATTTTTTATCCTGCTACATTGCTGAATTGATCTATGAGGTCTATAAGCTTTCTGGTTTTCTGGTCTACTAAATACAGAATCATGTTGCTGGCAATAGATACAGTTTCAGTTCTTCTTTTCCTATTTGTATCCCTTTAATGTATTATTCTTTGTTATTGCTCTGGCTAGAGTTTCCAGAAATCTATTGAGTGGAAATGCTGAAAGAGGATATCCCTGCCTGTTCCAGTTTTGAGAAGGAGTGCTGTGAAAATTTCTACATATAGAATAATGTTGTCTTTGGGTTTAGGATATATAGCTTTTGAAATGTTCATGTACATTCATACTACCACTAATTTTTCTAGTGTTTTCAACATGAATGGATTCTGTATTTTGTCAAACCCTTTTGCTACATCTGTTGAGAGAAGCATAGAATTCATTTTTAAAATTTTACTGATAAAGCAAATTAAATTTATTGATTTCCATAGTTTGAAACAACCTTCCATCCCTGGGATGAACCCACTTCATCATGGTGCATTATCTTTGTAATACATTTCTTTATGCACATATTGCCAGTGTTTTATTAAGAATTTGAGCATCTATGTTCATCAGGAATTTTGGTCTGAAGTTTTCTATCATTTATTTTTTTTATCAGGGTGAAATAGTTTTTACAGAATGAGTTTCAAAGAGTTCCTTCCCTTTTTTCATGTAAAAATTTAAGAAGGATTAGTGGTAGTTCCTCTTTGAATGATTGGTGAAACTCAGCAGAGATTTAGTCTGGTCTTCAGCTTTTTTGTTGATAGAATTTTGATGGTGTCTTCAATTTCTTTGCTTGAAATTGATCTGTTGAATTTTCCTTGTCCTCTTTATTCAATTTGGGTTGATCATCTGTCTCTAGAAAATTGTCAATGTCTTCACAATTTTCTCTTTTTTAGAGTATAAATTTTTAAATTAGTTTCTGATAATCATCTGTATTTCAGTGGTGACCATAGTGATATTTCCTTTATTGTCTGAAATTTCAGAACTTTTAATTTTCTCTTTTTCTTTATTAGCTTGGCTAAGGGTTTATTTTTTCAAAAATCCCCTTTGTGCTTGTTGAATTTTAGAATAATTTCTTTTAATTTCATTGACTACAGCTTAGATTTTATTTACATTATGGTCATAGATTCTAAGGTGGTCTAAAAGCTATTTAGATATTAGGGGCTACTAAGGACACTTAGGCTACTCAGTTCAGAGAGGCAACTCAAATGTTTATATACTCATGATATATAGATTAGGAAGTTCATAAAAGGCTATGTATGCAGAGCCCTGTAATGTCCTTGAGGCCACTCAACATATAACAACTCCTAAAATCCTGGAAAATACTCAGATAATAAAATCTACTAATGCAATAATGACTATATATGTATCCCTATCTACAGAGGATATAGAGGCTAATTAGACTATACAAGCTACTCAGGTATAGAAGTGATGCAAGTTATAAACCATGCAATTTATAAATACTATGAAGATCATAAAGGCTTTGAAATTTTGGAGGTCATTGAGGCTACAAAGATCAGCTAGGCTTCATAGGATATAAAATTTCATAGTTAAAGGGTTTGCTCAATTCACAAGGACTACTCTGGTCATAGAGTTTACACAAGCAATGGAAGCTAGTAAATCAATAGATTGAAAGCTGGTTATAGGAACTACTGAGGTCATTGGGTCTATGCAGGTCCTACATACTACTCAAGTCATACAGACTACTCAACCTGGGTATATCTTATGACATCAGTATTCATTTCATCTTTGAAACATCTGTGACCTCAGTAGTCACTATGTCTATGCAGGTCACACAGGGTTTCTAAAGTCATTTTGCTTTCTCAGGTCATAGAATATGTGCAAGTCATAGAGGATCCTTAGACTACAAATTTCAAATTGGCTACAAAAATCACAGAGGGTGTCCAGGTCATAGAAACTATAAAATTCATGGAGAGTAGAAATATCTATCTAGGCACTGACATCATTTAAGCTATGCAGGCATTTAGAGGGTACAAAGTTTAGAGATACTACATGGGTCATATATTCTTTGAGATCATTGAGGTTACTCAGACCAAAGGCAGTTCATGGTGGTTTCACTATCCATAGAATTTACTCAGTTCATAGAACTGAATTAAACAGATCAATGAGTTTACAAAGTTCAAAGAATCTATGCAGGTTATACAAGTATCATAGGATATAGAGACTTTGCTGTTAACAAAAACTACTCAGTATATAGATGCTATCTATGTTTGTTATCAGGGCATAAAATCTACATGGGCCTTAGAGGTTATCAAAGGCAGAGCCTTATTTGTCCTTAAAGAGTACACAGCTTATAATTGCTTTGTAAGGTATAAAGGCTATCCAAGTCATGGATGCAACAGATGTCACAGAGGCTTCATATGTCACAGAGGATATTCTATTCATAGAGACTACATATGTCATAAGGGATACTAATGTAATTTAGATTCCTAATGCCAAAGAGGTTAAGCAGGTCATAGGGGCTTCTCAGAACATTTAGAAAATCTAAGCCATGAATGTTTTCAGGTTATAGAAGTACTCAATTGTAGAGTTATATAAGCTACTAAGGCCACATAATCTACTTAGACCATAGAACTTAGTAAGTTTATTTAGGCTGCTAAGGGCATTGGAAGTACACAGGGCCTAAGGTCTACAGCATTCATTAAGGATTTTCATGTCATAAAGTTATCCATGTTATAGATCCTGGGGAGTTCTTATAGGCTACTAGGCCATAGAGCCTACGAATGTCATACTACTGAGGTTGCAGATGTTTCAAGGATGAAGTGGATACTGAGGTCATAGTGTATACACTGGTTTTTTAGGCTAAAACCTTCTTAATTACAAAATGGGTAATGTATTGTAAAGTCCCCAATGGTTACTCAGGTCCTACAAGTTGTGAAGGTCACAGGGTCTATGCAGATCAATGAAGACATGCAGGCTACTGGCGTCCATTAAGATACTCAGACTCCTTGTTATGAAGGTGATAGATGTTACATATGTCATAAAAACTATGAAAAACATAAAGATGCTGCAGTCATAGAGGCTTTTATACATTTTACACAACAGTATATATGCTACTTAAATCACAGAAGATACTGAGGACACACAGGGTAAACAGGTCTAAAGGTTATTCTGGACATAGAGGCTACTAAGTAACAGAGAAGTCATTCTAGACATAGAGGGTTAACCAGCAAGATAAATTATTCACTCCATAGATACTACTCAGTTTGTAGAAACTTCAGGTCATAGAAGCACCTAGGACATAGAGTTTACTGAAGATATATAGACTACACAGTTCAAAGGGGTTAATAAGATCATTTATGCTAACAAATCCATAAGAGCTTATGCAGATCAGAGAGGATATATAAGTCATAGAGGTTACACAGTTCTTTCAATTGATGTTGGTCATAGGATCTACACATTACATAGAAGCTTCTGGGTCATAGAAACTACTTAGCTCACACAGGATAAAAACATCAATTGTTGATTGGGTAATCTAGGCTACTTATGCCAAAGAGATTACTCTTATCACAGATACTAAGCAGATTACAGAAGTCATTTAGTTATAGAGGCTATATGACCATGATTTCTACTGAGGTAAAAGAAGATATTTAGTTCATAGAGGGTATTCACCTGTGGTGAATATACAGGCAATAGAGGCTTCTCAGTCCAAAGAGGCTATGAAGGTCATAGAGGCTCTACAGATTGCAAAAACAAGATATGCAGATCATAAAACTGATGGTATGCTGGTTATACAGTTTTTCAAAATGTTACATGCTACTTGGGTCATAAAGGTTATCACAGAAGCTAATATAACCATAGAATCTATACAGGTGATAGTGGTATTGAAGGTCATAGTGGCTACTCATGCCATAGAGTAATCATTTTACAGAGGTCACAAACTCCATAGAGTATGCTTAGGCATTAGAGGCTACTAAATTTATAGAGTCTACCAAGACCATAGAGAATACATTGTCATAAATTTCACTATGGTCATTTAGGTGACAAACATCTAAGATTGTACTCAGATAATTTAGAAAACACAAAATATAAATGTTAGGCAGGTCATACAGGATCCTCACGCTATATAGGGAATGGAATATTAGAGGATGCTGAGTTAGTCTATATTATTCATATAAGCTCTGCAATTCACAGAGGCTATTTAACATATAGAATTCATGAAAATCTTAGTGTATAGTTAGACCTGTAAGCTGTCCAAGACATTGAGCCTATGAAGGATTATGGCCTACTAGATTCATTTGACTACTCAGGCCATAAAGACTATTTAGGACATGCAAGGTAAGCAGACCATAGGTTATACCTTTTAATAGAGGCTAGTAATGTCATATAGTTATTCAGGTCATTCAGGCTATTCAATGAAAAAATGGTACCTATGTAACAGAGATTATGCTAATTGTAGAGGGACAGAGACACAGAAGTTGCAAAGGACAGTAATGCATCAAAAGTCATTATAGCCATGCTTGTCATAGAAGCTACAAAGTTCATAACAGTAAGCAGTGCATAGAAGATCTATATGTCATAGGGGCTATACTACACAGTTCATAGACAGTACAAAGAAAACCTAGGAAGATATCCTCCATAACCTGAAGCCTTTATAACCTGCCTAGTATCTATGGTCTTAGTTACCTTTGTTTCCTGTGAACCCTCGATGACCTGAGTTTTCTCTGTGAACTGTTTACCCATTATGACCATCATGACTTCTATGACTTGCATAGATTTTATGTCCTGTGTATGCTTGTATCTGTGTATATTCTCATATATTCTATGGCCTACATACCTTCTATGGAATGAGTCACTTCTATGATATACCCAGCAGCTATCACTTATGTTTCTTCCATAATAGTGATAACTGCTGGGTCATCGAGGGTTCACAGGAAACAAAGGTAACTAAGACCATAGATACTAGGCAGGTTATAGAGGCTTCAGGTTATGGAGGATATTTAGTTCATAGAGGTAACACAAATCTTAGAGGCTGTGCAGGTTGTAGTGACTATTACTGCCTGGTAAGCCATGAAAGTTTTAGAGTCTACTAGAGTTAGAAAATCTACAAACATCATGCAAGGTAGTATGCTTATGAAGGATAATGAATGAAAGTCAAATAACTTTCTCAGGTTATGGTGGCTACTTATGTCATAAATTCTGCACAGGCCATATAAGCTATTAGGGCCATAGTTGTTACTCAAGTCATTTAGGTTAGTAGGGTAATACAAGTTATGCAGATTTTAAAGACCAATCTGTCTATTGATGTTACTAAGGCCATAGAGACTGCAGGGGAGAGTCTACTTGATTATACATGTTAGTTTATAGTGGCTACTGAGGTAATATAGGATACTGAAATCATTTAGATTACTCAGTTCATAGAGGTGGCCATGGTCATAAAGGTTACTGTCTATGGGTGTTTTGCAGATCTTAGAGATATTCATAAAAGTTAAAACAGTTCATAAATACTACACAGATTATTGAGGTTACTAAGTTCACATAGCTTACTCAGTTCATAAAGTGTTAACAGAATACAGAGTCTATAAATTTCAATGGATTAACTCAGATAATATAAACTACACAAGTCACAAATTCTACTTAGGTCATGGAGATTATGCCAGACAAAGTGGCAACTTATTTCATTTGGACTACTCAGGCCATAGAGAGCATGTAGATGATGAAGGCAATGATTTATACAGAGTCATCACATGTCCTACAGGCTACTCAGGTGATACAGATTACTCAATCACAGAGGGTGAGCAAGTCATAGAGGTTCCTGGAATCAAAGAGATTATGCAGGTCATATAATCTTTACAGGTGATAGAGGCTACTCATGTTATGGAGCCCTCATGGGATGGCATGTGTATAGACTTTGAAGCTAAGCAGAATTTACAATTTTGTAAGATCACAAAATTGAAGATAACAAATGAAATGAAATTTTGTAAGATCACAAATGCTGTAAAGGTCATATAATCTACTCAGTAATTAAAGGCTATGCAGGTCACAAAGTTTGCATAGATCATAGTTCATAAAGTTGCATAGTTCATCGAGGCCATCATGGTCACAGAGGCTACTCAGTACATAAAAGATACTCAATTCATACATGGTACACAGAAAATAGAGATTAGTCAGGCAACATAATCTATGCCAGTTGAAGTGTTATTCAGATCTTAGAAGATGCTCAAGCCACAGAAACTATATAGTTTATAGAGACAACGCAGGTCAGAGCTGTTACTCAGGTCATACATTTATATAGGTCTCACAGAGGCACAAGAGATCATGGAGGCTAAAGAAATCACAGGTTTTGCTAGTCATATAGGTTACTAAGTTCAAAGAGGCCACCGAGATCACAGAGAGTATAGGTGCAAGAGATATTTTGCATTCCACAGATGCCATGCAGTTCATCAGATTTACTCAGATTATAGAAGCTATATAGATCATGGTGACTATTCAGTTCATTTAGTAATACAATATACACCAAAGATGCAACTTACTTCATAGAGTCACTCAGCAAAACAAGGATATGCAGGCCATAGAAGCTGTTCAGACCATATATGCTACTCAAGTCATTAATCTACTTAGGATACAAGGCGACATATGACATAGAGTCTGTACTTCTAACAGGAGACTCTGGTCATAAAATCGCCTCAGGCCATAAGGCACTCAGAAAATAGAGAATGTACAGACCACAGAATATATGAAGGTCACACAGTTCACTCAGGTGATGGAGGTAATGCAGTCCATAGAGGCTATTCTTCCAACAGAGGCTATGCAAGTTGTAGATTCTATGCAGGACATAGACATGACATACATAATAGAGACCTGGCAGACTGTAGATGACCTCAGGCCATAGAGTCTTTTCATATGACTTTGTAAATTCAGGATACAAAGGCTATATCAGTAATAGAGGCTTCACAGGTCATAGGACCATGTTAGATTATAGGGGTTACTAATATCATTTACATTACTCAGAAAATTTGGGCCACACATGTCCAAGAGTCTAAAATGGTCATAAAGTCCACTCCATCCAATTGAGTCTGTTAAAGCCACAGAGTTTATGCAGGCCATATAATTTGTGAAACCATAGAGGCTACTCAAGTCATACAGATTGTTATACCATGGTACTTACAAAAACCACAGAGAATACTTATGCAGTAGAGACTTCCCAGTTCTTATAAGCTGCTCAAGCAATAGAATATGTACAGGCCATAAAGGCAACTATAGTAATTGGGCTAATATGATGATAGGGGTTATGTAAATTAGGCACCTCAGGCCACAAATGCTATGCAGATCATAACAATCACACATGTCATAGAGGTTACTATGTCAATAGATGATACACAGACAATAGAATATGCTCAGGATATAGAGGCTGCATCATTCATGGAAGATACTCATAGAATCTATGCAGGTCATATTGCCTGCTTAGGTCCTAAAGGCTACTGATGCCATTTGGCATAGATATGACCAAAATTTACACAGGAAACAGAGTGAGCAGAACAAGCAAACTGCTTGATCCAAAGCTTCTTTGCAGATATTACAGGTTACTTAGGCCATACAGGTTTTGCCATATAAGCTACTCAGGTCATAGCAGCACCCTGATCATAAAGGTTACTCAGTTATTTGAGGTCACTTGGGACATAGAAGAAATGTAGGTAGTAGAATCAAGTAGGTCTATAGATACTACACAGACTAAAGGGGATATGCAGGTCACAAAACCTATGAATATCATAAAGGCTACATAGTTCAGTGAGACTACTACTCATACAGTAGAAGCTACTAATGTCAACAGACAAACCAGATTAAAAAAAAAAAGCAAAGACCTTACATACTAAAAAGGCCATATTTTTTACTAAAACAATAAAAGGTCACAGGTAGGTCACAGGGAGAAGGTGATCACAGAGAATATGCAGGTCACTCATGCCACTCAGACAGGGGCTACTCAGGGCTATAGGCTTTGAGAATATTGTAGATGACTGAGGCCTAAGAGTCTTTGGAGTTCATAGAGACTCTACAGGTCATAGAATCTATTCAAGCCATAGAGTTCATGCAGGCCACAGAGGATATACAAGCCAAGAAGAATACAGAAGTCTCAGAGGTTTCAGATTTCATAGGTGATACTCAAGGCTTAGACACTTCTGTTTATAAAAGGTATTCAGGTCACAGAGGGTTTGTAGGTCATAGAGCTTTGTCAGTTTATAGATGGTATTCAGATCATGGAGTTACTCATTTACTTGTGGATATGCAGGTCATAGAGACTACACAGGTCAAAGAAGCTACTCAGGCTATAGAGGCCATGAATGCCATAGATCTTATTCAGGTAATAAAGACATTGAAGGTCATAGGACTAATAATGTCATTTGACCGACTAAGGCCACAGGTGTTACTCATGTAATTTACACCCATGAGGCCATAAAATGTATGTGGAAATTAAAGACTAGAGTGGCTACAGAGTTTACTTAGGCCATAGAAGGCATGGAGGACATCAAGGATACTCAACCCATAGAGGTTACACAGGTCATAGAGTATATGCAGTTCTAGAGGTTACTAAGTCATTGAGGCTATATTGCTCATAGAAGTGACTTTGGGCATAGATGCTACTCAGACCATTTACACTACTCAATCTATAAAGTGTTTGCGGGTCACAGAGTCTGTGTAGAACATAGAAGCTATGCAGTTCAGTGTCTGCATAGGTCAAAGATATTATGCTGTTTATAAAGCCTGCCCAGAACATAGAGGATAAACTTACCACAGAGAATACTCACCACAGAAGATACTCAGGTCATTTTGGCTACACAGTCCTGCAAACTCTATGCAGGTCACAGAGTCTATGCTGGTATTAAAGGATATGATGGTTGTGCAAGTACTTCAGGACATACAGGAAACAAAAGGGTACAAGGACTACAGAGGCTATACAGGTTCTAGAAAGTACTCAGTTCACAGAGTCTATGGAGATCATATAATATATTCAGACCATAGAAACTATGCATGTTACTTAGGCTACCCAGTGCATAGAAGTTAGTCAGGACATGGAGGACATGCTAGTCTGAGAGTTATACAGTTCATCAAGGCTCAAAAAGACACAAAAGCAATGGAGATCATGGGCCCTACTGAGGTCATACAGATTTTGATCTTTAGATTACTCCTGCCATAAAGTCTATGGTTGTCATAGGGACAATATCATTCTTTGTATTTTGGCATCCTCTCTGAGCTCATGTGCAATGTAATCTGAGAAATGTCAGAAGTGTACTGATTACATTATGATAGTTGTAATCTAATGACTGTAATCAATCTTGATAGAATTACTCAGGTCCTTTAAGGTACTCAGGTTAAAGGTTATTTATACATGTCATAGGGGTTTTGTGATTCATAGAGGCTACTCAGGTCATAGGTGCTGCTCAGTCTATAGGAGCTATTCAGGTAATTCAGGCTATCTACATCATACAGTTTACTCAGGATATGGAGTCTAAAAGATTGTAGAGGCTTCTGAAGTTACTGAGATTTTCAAGACATTTATGGTACTTGGGAATTAAAGGGTAAATATGTTATAGATACATTGTCAGTTATAGAAATCTTTAGGCTATAGAGGCTATGTTTATCAAAACAGATACCCAAGCCATAGAACTCACACTGTTCATGGACACTATGAGTTCATAGAGGCTTTAGGGGCACAGATGATTCTCATGCAATAGGTCAAATAAGTACAATGCAGAGAGGAGATACTAAGGTAATTTAGTTTCCTCACAACATAAAGAATATTCAAGCTATGATTTCTACATGGGACCTCAGGCCATGAAAGTAATAATGGATACATAGACCACAGAAACTACACAAGTCATGTTTTTATGCAGGTCATGAAAACAGATCAATTTATAGAGTCCTCAGATAATTTAGGATACTCAGAACATAAAAACTATGTAAGTAATAGAGATGTATTCAGTCAAAGATGTTACTCAGGTCTTTAGTCTACTAACATCATGTAGAGAATACAGATCATAGAAGGTATGTAGATCACAGAGACTTAGCAGGTCATAATGGCAACTGAGGAAATAGAGATAATTAAGTCATATATGCATCACAGGTCATATGTTATGTAGTTAATAGAAGCCACACAAGGACTGGAAGGAATGAAGGTCAATGATGTTTCTCAGGTTATAGGTACTCCTCAGGCCATAAAGACAATATAGGTCAAATAGGATACAAAAGTCATAGAGGCTAAGGATGTCAATCAGGCATCTCAGAACATAGAGATTTTGTAGGACATAAAGGCTACCAAGGTCATAGATTATATTCAGGCCACAGAAAATATGCACACCACGAAGGCTGTTCAAGTTATAAAGGGCTATGTAGATATGGAATAGAGGGTATTTAGGTCATGAAAACTACTCAGGTCACTAAGGTTACACACATTATAGATGTTAAGCAGGTCACAGAAGTGGTTAGCTACTTTTTGTTACTAACATTATAAAGGCTACTTAAGTTATAGAATGGATACGGTTCACAGAGACTACTCAGGTCACCAATAATATTCGTGCTATAGAGGCAACAAAAGGCATAGATTTTGTGCAAATTGCAAAGTCCATGCACATCATAGAGGCTAATACAGGCATGGAGGATTGTCAGGGAATTTGGTAAGTAAAGACATAAATTCTCCATGGATAGAAACAGTAAAGAATGTACACAGGTAATATATGTAAAGAAATTTATAGAGACAACATAGACAATACTGGCAACACAAGGGCATAGAAGATACACAGGACATAGAGGGTATGAAACAAATAGAGGTTACATAGGTAATATGGGTTACACTAGTGGTGCAGTCTACTGAGTACATAGAAACTACTCAAGTCATAGTACATAGGAAATAGATGTTATGCATATCATATATACTTTGAAATTCATATATGATGCTCAGGCCACATAAGAACATCATGGAGACTGTATATTTTTTTAATCTAGCTAACTCATAGAAGTTTCCCAAGTAAAGGAGGCAATTCAGGCCATAGAGATGTCACAGGCCACAGAGGGTATTCTGTCCATGAAGGGTGCTAGATTCTAGAATCTACTCAGATCATAAAAGATATGCAGGTTTTATATGATGCTCAGGTTATATAGGTCAATCAAATCATAAAATTCATCCAGACCATTCAGGATACTTGGGTCATAGAGAGTACACAGAATATGGAGGCTAAGCAGGTCATAATGGCTACTGAAAATATGGAGGTTATTTGTGTAATATAGGCTATGTGGACATTGAGACTACACAGGACATAGAGGAGACATGGGTCACAGATTATATGTAGGATGCATGTAAATACCATTCAGGTCACTGTTGCTTTGTAGGTCATAGAGGCTACACAGACCTTAGTGGCCATGCAGGATATAGAGGTTTAAAAAATCATAGACTTTAATATATTTAAGGAGAAATTTTAGGAAATAGGAATTTTGCAGGATACATAGGGTAATAAGTTTGTAGAAGATATTCATGTCATAGAATACATGCACATATGGATGCTTCTCAAACCATAGAAGCTAGGCAGGTAATAGGAGCTGTACTCATCATTCATACTACCCAGTTCATAGAAGTTCCCCAGGTCATAGTGACCATACAGGTCCAAAAATCTACTCAAAATGTAGAGCTTACTCATGTCATAGAGTTCAGACCATAAAAGCCACTCAGTTCACAGATGCTATAGAGATCATCAAAGAATCTCAAGCCATAGATAAAATATAGTTCAAAGAGACTACTCAGGCCATAGAGACTATATAGGCCATAATGACTTTACAGGCAAAAGTGGTTGTGGTGTTCTAAAAGGCTATGTTTCTTAATACTGCTCTTATTATAGAAGGTATTAAGTCAATTGAGTTTACTCATACCATAGAATCTAGGCAGATCATAGCAGCTAATCAGATGAAAGGCTACAAAAATCATAGAGGCTACTGTAGTCAAAGAGACTATGGATATTTTAGAGACTACTTGGATCATTGAGCCCACACAATTCCCAGAAGTATGCAGAAGATAGACTACTCTGGTGATGGAAGCTAGGTAGGCTATAGAGAATACTCAGGTCATAGATTTTAAAGGATCATACAACTTATAAGATGACAGGACAGGACACAGGACATGCACTTCATAGATGATAGTCATGCCATAGAGTTTTCACTGGTCATAGCATATAAGCAAATAAAAAATATATTAACGTCCTTTGGGCTACTCAGGCTGTAAAAGATTCACAGTTCATGCAGTCTCTGCAGTTATTGGAACCTAATGAAGGCATCCAAACTATTCATGCCATAGTGGTTACACTGATAAGAGTGGAGTCTAAAGTCATTAGACCTGAGGATACTCAGGTCATTTAGGCTATTAATGCTATCTAGTTACACAGGTCATATAGTATGCTGAGGTCAAAGAATTTAAGCACATCTCTGTGGCTATAAAAGGTAACAGAGACTATAAATGTCACTGAGGTTCTATTGGTTATAGATGCTACTCAGTATCAAGAGTCTATAAATGTCCTAGAGGTTCCTCAGGATATAGAAGTTCTGCAGGACATTGAGAATACTCAGGTCATTATAGGTTTTTCAGGCCCTAAGAGTTGATCACATCATAGAGTGTGCACAAGTCATGTCAGCTACACTGGTCAGAGATGTTATGGTAGTTCTAGTGATACTGAGTTCCACAACGGTACTCAAGTAGGGAATAGGGCAGCTACCCAAGTAATGTCATTCAAGTTAGGCAAAATATTTTCTCCTTATAAAATAGATGCTATACAAACTATAGAATTTTCTTAGGCTAAAGAACTTCAAAGATTACAGAGGCTACATAGGTCTTAGAAAATACTGATTAAAATTTGTCTCCAGTCTTAAGAGACTACAAGGGAATAGGATATTCATTCCATAGAGATTAAACAAACATAAAACCATTGTAGGAAATAAAGGCTAGCAGGTAATAAGGTTATTCTGGCTATAGGGACTCTGAATAGTTTAAAAGTTACTCAAAATGGAAACTTCATAGTTCACAGGGCCTACACATGTCATAGAATTTAACTAAGTCACAGAGGTTAAACAGGGCATAGAACCAACCCAGATCATAGAAGTTACACTGGTTATAAAATCTATGCAGGTAATGAGACTACTAAGTTAATTTAGGTTAATATCTATATAGGCTAGAGAGATCATTTATGCTACCCTAGTTATAAAGGCTATACAGGTCATGGAGGTTTCTAAGGTGATATTGGTTACAAAGATCATAGAAAATAAACAGTGAATAAATACTCAGACCATAGTAACCAAAAAGTTTACAGTTTCTGCAGTGGTCATGGAAACAGTGAAGCCTCAGTAGCCCCCCAGTATCTCCATCCTTTCCCAATCCTCTAGACCTGTTGGGGAGTAATTACTTGCAGCAGGATGGAGGTGGGGCAGTTGGCCATTATGCCTGGCACAGGCAAATGAGAACAGCTCCACAAAGTGGGCCTGGAAGACACTGTGAACTGTCAATCTTCAGTGGGGTCCCTTCTCTTGGACAGAGTTGTTTATATTAAGGCCATCAGGGCCACAACCCAACACTCCCTGGCTCCTCTGCTCCTGGGCGATGATATTAGGATCACATTACTTGAAAAGAGCAGGCCCCTGGGACTCTCTCCCTTCATTTCCCTGCTTACAATCACAGGTGAGCCAGTGCTTGTTTTGAAACTTGATCTGAATCAGCTAGGGCCAGAAGTCTCTGTGGTTGCCATGGTAACTGTGACATCATCATACTCTCATTCCACATTCTATGACATCTTGAGATATCTGAAGAACAGCCAGGGTATCTGGAAAGTCACTCATGGAAACCCATGCTTCCCAAGGCCCCCAAATAACCCTTGGGTAGAGAAAAAATGCATTCTTCTACTGGAACCTGGAAATTTTGTGCCCCTCAAACCCTGCTTATGGGATGTCAGCCCCTTCAACTTTAAATATTGTACCTCTTGCTATTTTCGCTCTATCTTTACAGGAGGACTTGTAACCAGGTTAGGCATTTCTTTGAAAAGAAATCGCACCAGGGTACAAAGAATTTAAATGGAAACAAATGAATGAGAGTTTAATGGGCTTGATTTTCTGCAACTAATTACATTTTAATGAATCATATGTGGAATTGCTACAAACATAATTAATAGAAATTTGAAAATTGAATGAGGTTTTCCTATTTTATACTTTTTTCTTTTTTTTCTTCCAGTAAATATTGTACTGGGATTACTGACCTGTGAGTCATCACCTCTTCCTTTAGATAGACTATTTATATTTACAGACAGGATATGGCTAAGTTGCTGAGGCATTCTCTAAGGCTTTGCCTTTGAGAAACACTTTCCTCATTCTCCCCCATACCAGAGAGAGCCACCAATATTCAACATCTCCTGTGGGCTGTAAATTTTGTACAGATATCTGCTGTTTAGAATTTTTCAAAAGGAAAAATCAGGGAAATAGAAAGAAAGAGAAAGGAATAAATAGACTATGATTGTAATGACTTGGGGTTCACCTACTCCACCATTGATCATGGTCTTCTGAGTCCTGTGTGTGAGACTCCCCCTCCTGAAAGTGCTCAGTGTTCTCTGGGTCCTGTTCTTAATCCTACTGCCCTGAATAATTGTTCAGGGTCTTCTGAGTCCCGTGGGTGAGTGAACCTCTCCCACTTGTGCAAAGCCTCCTGTGAGTATTGTGGTTTGGCATACTCCCAATATCAGTGCTCATTCTCCACTGAGGCCTAGGCAACTTGGTTTTCTTAGCAAAGTCTCAGAGTGAGTCCAATTCTCACTAATGGGGTACACCATCTGTAGCTTTATCTACATGTCCATAGCAACTCTACTGTGGAAAATTTGAAAGTTGTGGACACTACTACTTTGCAACACCCTCAATAGAACTTTTTGTATGGGCATGCAGAAAGATTCCTCAAGAAAGCCTGAAATCCCATGAAAATATTAATGGAAGTCACTTCCCACAATACTGAATACCTCATTCTACCACACATCATCCAATATTTCCACACTGATGCTCAATGACTGAGTTCTTATGCATGAGGTTGCATGCCCAGGATTTCTCACATCTTTATGAACAGTGGATGGAATGTATATATTTAAATAATTTCAGAATCTTCTCTGATATGTCACTGGCTGCTCTCTTTTGCCAAGAGTGGAAACCTCCTAAGACAACAGTCTGGCACAGTGAACACTTTCAAAAGGCAGTGTAAAATGTGACAAAGGACAATTTCCCATCATCATGGATGACTTCTTTATACCTTTGAAATAGGATCCTTTCCACCACACCAGATGTCACTGAAACATTGGCCCAAGGAAAACTTTCCAAAAGGTTCCCTAATTCCTGAGAACTATAGGTGAGAACCCCTCTCCCAAAAGACCTCAGTGTCCTCTGGATCCTGTAATCAAGCACCGCTCATAAATTTTTACTCTCTCTTCTCTGGGTTTTGCCATAAATATCCTCTCACTCACCATTGTGCATGATCTTGTGAGTCCTCTGATTGGATGCACCTATCCCACCAGGGTTCAAACTCTCTGGATCCTGCCCTAAATCTCCCCTCATCCACCATTGCTCAGGGTACTGAGTCCTGTGGGTAAGTGTTCCTCACCCACTAGTTCACTTATTCCACTGGGTTCTCTTGGTGATAGTCCCTCTGCTAACATGGTTCACCCTTCTTTCTTCACTGCTAAATTTGCTTATCTTGTCTTTAATCATTCCCCTTTGGGTCCTGTGGTTGAGTGCCCCTGATGATACAGTGCTCATTCTTCTCTATTTCATTTTTCTGAATTCTCTAAATATTCCTTGCTCTTTACACTCTGGTTTCTTTTTATGAGCACTCCTCATTTGAAAGTGCTTTGTCTTCTTTTTTTCTTGTTCAAGGTTCCCCAAGGCAATCTTTGCTTACACTTTTCTGGGTCCTGTAGATGAGTGCCCCTCACCTGACATTGCTCAGTCTTCTCTGAGTCCTTTCCTTAATTTCACCTCTCACACCATTGTTCAAGGTCCCTTTAGCATTGTGGGTGAGCACATCACTCTCTCACAAACTATGTCCCTTGTAGATATTTTGTGTGGGCACACTTCTACCATCAATGGTTACACTTCACTGAGCCCTAGGCAACCTGGTTCTCCAAATGAATTATCTGGTCGGGAAAGACCCATTCCCACTAATGTTATTACACCATTTCTGGCCTTATCAGCATGTCCAGGTCAACATTATTGAACTCACTTGGAGAGATGTGGATACATCCTCTTTCCAAAAACCTCAATTAAGTCATTGGTGTTGCCATGCAGAGCCTCTCCTCACCAATGCCTGAAACCCAAACAATTTTAATGAATGTCAATTCCCAGAGCACTGAGGACCTCCTTCAACCACACATCATCCAACATTTTCATACATTTTCTGAAGTGAATGAGTTCTTATGGGTAATGTAGCATGACCAGGATTTCTGAGGTCTTTTTGTACAGTGGATGGAAACACATATCTAAGTATTTTCAGGATCTTCTCTGATATGTCACTGACTACTCTCTTTTGACAACAGAGGACACATCCTAGGAACTTTGAGTAAAACAAAAATGCATACCTTCAAAAGACAGTGTGAAATATGGCCAAGGACAATTTCCCAACATTATGGAGTACTGCTTTAGACCTTTGATATGAAAGCATTCCCACCATAGCTGAGGTTCCTGAAATTTTGGCCTGAGGTACACTCTTGAAAATGTACCAAAAATGCTGAGCACAAGAGGTGAGAACCACACTTACAAAAGACCACCATCTTTTCTGAATCCTGCAGCCAAGCACATCACATCTATCTTTGCTCTGTCTTCTCTTGGTTCTGCCCTAAACCTCTTCACAGCTATCATTGGCCAGGGTCTTCTGAGTCTTCTGGGTAAGTGCATCTCTCCCACCAGCGTTCCGTCTTCTCTGAGTCCTGTCCTATATCTCCCCTCATCCACCATTGCACAGCATATTCTGAGGGCTGTTGGTAAGCGTGCTCATTCACTAGTGCTCTAATTCCACTGGGACCTCTTGGTGATAGCGCCTTTCTTTACATGGCTCAGGCTTCTGTGTTAAAGCTGCTAAGTTCACCTGACCTATCTTTACTAAGTCTCATTAAGGTCCTGCATGTGACTTCACCACACCTAACAGTGCTCAGTCTTCTTGGGTTCATTTTTCTGAGTTCCATAACCATTCCTTACTCATTCTTCTCTGGTCCTTTTTTCTAGTGTATCTCACCTTAGAATGCTCAGTCTTCTTTCTGTACCTTTGCAGGTTTCCCATGATGACCCTGAATCAGACTCCTATGGATCTTATTGATGAGTGCCCCTCACCTGTTAGTGCTCACTCTTCTCTTGGTCATGTTCTAAATCTCACTTCAAACACCATTGCTAGGGTCATTTGAGTCCTCTAATGAGTGTCTCTCACACACAGGTTCTCACTATTCCCTGAGTATTGTTTTGGATTGTCCCTTAACATTCAATATTTTTCTCCTCTGTGTCCTCTGGACAAGCACACTTCATCCAGCAGTGCTAGAGTATACTGTGACTCTTTGTGAGTACCCCTCATCCAGCAGTGCTCAGTCTCCTCTGGGCCATGTGCTAAGTTCCCATAGCCAATTTTATCCCTCCCCTGTCTGGTTCATGTTATGTTATCATACATAGCTTAACATTTCTCAGCCTTTTCTGATTCTGTCTTTACCTCACTTACCCCACCATTGCCCGTGGTCTTGTGAGTCTGGTGCATGAGGGCCCCTCTCCCACTAGAGCTCAGTCTTCTCTGTGTCCTGACCTTAATCTTTCCTCATGAAACATTGTTCATGTTTCTCTGAGTCCTGTGGGTGAGCATCCCTCTCCCACCAGTGCTCAGTTCCCTGTGGGTTTCTGGTGTGGGCACATTTCTGCCAGAAGCGCTCACCCTCCACTGAGTACTAGGCAATTTGTTTCTCCTAATAAAATGTCTGTGTGAATCACATTCTGACTCTTGTCAGTACACCATCTCTGGCCTTATCTGTGTGTTCATACCAACACTACTGTGGAAACTTGGGGAGATGTAGACACTTAAACTTTCCAGCAACCTCAATAGGACTTTGGTGCCATGAAGACAGGCTCCTGACCAATGCCTGAAAACCCAGGACAATTTTAAAGATGTCAATGCCCACAGCACACAGTAGTTCATTCTACTGCTCATCCTGCACCATTTTCACACCATTGTTGAAGTGGCTGCATTCTTCTGGATGAGGCAGCATGCCCAGGATTTCTGATATATTTCTGAACAGTGGATGGAAAGAATATATTTAAGTATTTTCAGGATCTTTTCTGATATGTCACTCATTGCTCTCTTTTGACAAGACAGGAGACTTTCTTAGTACTTCTGAGTCAGGCACAATGCACACTTTCAAAATATAGTATAAAATGTGGTCAAGGACAACTTTCAATCATTATGGATGATTTCTTCAAAGCATTGAAATGGAACCATTTCCACCATACCTGAAGTCAGTAAAACATTGACCCAAGGGATACTCGCCAAAGGATTCCAAATCTCAGCACTATGGTAAGAACCACTCTCCCAAGCTACCTCTGGAAAATGTATTCAAGCACCCCTCATCTCTCTTTGCTCTGTCTTTTCTCAGTTGTGACCTAAACCTTTTCTCAACCATCAGTGTTCAGAATCTTCTGAGTCCTCTGTTTGAGTGCCCCTCTCCCTCCAAGTGCTCAATCTTTTCTCTGTCCTTTCTTAAATTTCCCCTGTTCCAACTTTGCTCAGGGCACTCTGAGCCCTGTGTGTCAGAGTCCCTCACATAAAAGTGCTCTGATTGCACTTCATCCTCTTGGTTATAGTCCCTCTCCTAACATGGCTCAGCCTTCTTTGTTTAAGATGTTAAGTTCACCTAACCTGTCATTCTGTCTACTTTTGATTCTGTGAGAAAGCACCACTTACCTACCAGTGCTTAGTCTTCTCTCATTCTTTATTCTGAGTTTCCTAACCATTACTTGCACATTCTTCCCTGGGTCCTTTTTGAGAGTGCCCCTCACATTTGAGTGCTCAGTCTTCTCTTTCTTCTATTCCAGGTTTCCCAACATAATCCTTGCTCAGACTCCTCTGCATCCTGTGGGTGACCACCCCTCACCTGACAGTGCTCAGTCTTCTTTGTGTCTGTCCTTAATATCTTTTCAGACACCATTTCTCAGGGTCCTCTGAGTCCTCTGATGAGTGGCACTTGCACACATTCTCTGAATTTTGTTTTTGAGTGCCTCTTACCCACCAGTATTATGTCTCTTCTGTGTCATCTTTTTAATCACACTTCTCCCACCAGTGATCAGGCATCTCTGGAAACTGTCCTTAATGTTTCTACTTCCACCTTTGCTCTGAGTCTTCTAAGTCCTGTGGGCAAGTGCTTCACTTTCTCCAGCACTCAGGCCCCTCTGGGTATACTGTGTGGACTCCCTTCACCTACAAGTGCCCAAATTCCAATGGACTCTGGTAACAGTGTTCCCATCTTGAACTCTGAGTAAGCCCCTTTTCTGATAATATCAGAACACCATCACTGGACTCATCTGTGTGTCCAGGCAAACAGGACTGTGTAAACTTGGAGAACTATACATACTTCTTCTTTTGAATTACCTGAATAAGTCATTAGTGCTGCCATGAAGACAGGCTCCTCACACATGCCTGAAAACCAAAGACAATTTTAAAGGATTTTAGTTTCCACAGTACTGAGTACCTTATTTCACCACTCATTATCCACCATTGCCACACCATTGCTCAAGTGTCTGAGCTCTGGTGGGTGAGATAGCATGGTCATGATTTCTAATATCTGCTTTTGTAGTGGATGTAAAGCATACATCTAAGTGTTTTTAGGATATTTTCTGATATGTCACTGGCTGCACTCTTTTGACAAGAGAGTAACCTCCTAGGATGTCTGAATCAAACACAATACACACACTCAAGGGACAGTGTAAAATATGACCAAGAACAATTTCTCATCATAAAGGATCACTTCCTAAGACATTTTTAAAAACCCCACTGATCCACCACCTCTAAAATTAACAGAGTCCTCTTTAAAATATCCCTCTTCCAACAGATGTCTGTCTCCTCTGTCCCCTGTCATCAAGTCAACCTCATGTAACTTTGTTCCAACTTCTCTGGGTTCCACATTAAGTATCCCCTCCCCCACCATTTCTCAAGGTCTTCTCTATCCTATGGATGAACAACCCTCTCCCTCCAGTGTTCAGTTTACTCTTGGTCCTGCCACAAATCTACCCTCACCCATCATTACTCAGGGTCTTCTAAGTCCTCTGGGTGAGTGCACCTCTCCTACCAGTGCTCAGTCATGTCTATGTCCTGCCCTAAATATCCACTGATCCATCATTGCTCAGGGTACTCTAAGTCCTGTGGGTAATCAACCTCACCCACTAGTGCTCTGATTCCTCTGGGTACTCTTTGTGATAACCCATTTCCTAACATGGTTCAGTTTTCTTTGTTAAAGCTGCTGAGTTTGCCTAAACTGTCTTTCCTCAGCCTCATTTGGGTATAGTGGTGAGCGAGCCTCACAGAAGAGTGATCAGTCTTCTCTGTTTCCTTATTCTGAGTTCCATAACAATTCCTTGCTTATTTCTCTCTGTGTCCTTTTGGTGAGCCCCTCAACTTAGAGTGCTGAGTTTTCTCTCTGTCCTCTTCCAGGTTCCCCAAGGAAATCCTTCCTCAGACACCTCTGGGTCAATGAGTGAGTGCCCCACACCTGAGGGTGCTCAGTCTTCTCTAGGTCCTATCCTTAATTTTCCTTCACACACCATTAGTTTCATCTGAGTCCTCTGGAGAGTGCCTGTCACACAGATGCTCAATTTTTCCAGAATATTAACTTGGAGTGCCACTTATCCTCAAGTATACTGTCTTCTCTGTGTTTTCTGGGTGAGTGGCCCTCATCCAGTTGTTCTCAGATTTTTCTGGGACCTCAGAGTGAGCACCCCTTACCAAGCAGTGCTCATTTTCTTCTGTACCATGTGCTAAGTTCCTGTAGCCAATCTTATCTCAGTCTCTTCTGGCTCCTGTGTGTGATCATAAATAGCCTAACATTGCTCAGCCTTTTTTGGGTTCTGTCTTAACCTCACTTACCCCAACATTTCCCATGATCTTTTGAGTTATGTGGGTGAACCCCCTCTCCAACCAGTGCTCAGTATTCTCTGGGTCCTGTCTTTAATCTCCCCTCCTGCACCATTGTTCATGATCCTCTGAGTTCTGTGGGTGAGCCTCCCCTCCCACCAGTCCTCAGTCCCCTGTGTGTATTGTGGTTGGACACACTACTGCAACCAGTGCTTATTCTCCACTGAGCCCTATGCAACTTATTTATCTTAGTGATGTCTCTGGGTGAGTCCCATCCTGGCTAATATAGGCATAATATTATGAGTACAATATCTTTGCCTTTACCTTCATGTCCTTACCAACACTGCTGTGGAAAATTAAAGAGATGTGGATACTTCTACTTTGCAACATCCTCAATAAGCCTTTTTATGCTGCCATGCAGAGAGGCTCCTAAAAAATGTCAGAAAAACCAAGACAATATTAATGAATGCCACTTCCCACAAAACTGAGGACCTCATTCTACCATTCTACCACACATCATCCACCATTTTCACACCATTGCTCAAATGGTTGAGATTTAATGGGTGATATAGCATGCCTAGGATTTCTAACATCTCTCTGAGCAGATGATAGAAAGCATATATTTAAGTAATTTTAAGATCTTCTCTGATATGTCACTGGCTGCAACCTTTTTACAAGAGAAAAAAACCTCCTAGCATCTCTGAGTCAGGCACAATACATAATTTCAAAAGACAGTGTGAAATGAATCAAGGACAATTTCTCATCTTTATGGAGGAGTCTTTAGACCTCTGAAATAGGATAATTCCATCATACTTGAGGCCACTAATTGGCCCAAGTAGTATTCTGCAAAAGTTTCCAATACTCAACACATTACAGGTGAGAACCTCTATACTAAAAGACCTCAGTGTCCTCTGGATCCTGTATTCAAGCAAACCTCATCTATTTTTGCTCTGTCTTCTCTGGGTTGTTCCATAAAACTCCTCTCAAACCCCATTGCTCAGGATCTTCTGAGTCTTCTCTTTGAGCACTCTCTCCCACCAGTGCTCAATTTTCTTTTGTTCCTGCCCTAAGTCTCCCCTGATCCACCATTGTTCATTGTCATCAGAGTCCTGTCATGAGTAACATTGCACACAGGTTCTCAGGCTTTCCTGAATATTTTTTTGGCATTTTCCTTACCCTCCACTATCTCCTTAGTCCTCTGGGTATGTGTTCCTCATCCAGTAGTGATCAGTATACTCTGGGACCTCTGGTTAGCATCTCTCACCCAGCATTTCTCCAACTCCTTGGGGACATGTGCTAAATTCCCATAGCCAATGTTATGTAACCATTCTCTGATTCTCCTGTGTGATCACAGGTATTCTAATATTGCTCAGCCTTTCCTGTGTTCTGTTTTATCTCAACTTCCCCACCATTAGTCATGGTCTTCTGAGTCCTGTGCGAGACTGCACCTCTACCAACAGTGCTCAGTCTTGTCTGAGTCCTGTATTTAATCTCCACTCTCCACACCATTTTTCAAGGTTCTCTGAGTCCTTTGGGTGAACAACACTCTCCCACTAGTGCTTAGTCACCTGTACATATTGTGAGAGGGCACACTTGTACCACCAGTACTCACTCCCCATTGAGCCCTAGGCAACTTAATTCTCTTACTGAAATCTGAGTGTGTACCATTCTGGCTCTTGTCAGTACACCATCTGAGTCCTAATCTGTGTGTCAAGGTCAACACAACTGTTTTAACTTGGAGAGAGGTGAATACTTCCTCTTTCCAATAATCTTAATAGGCCTTTGATGCTGCCATGCAGACAGGCTCCTCATCAATGCCTGAAAACCCAAGAGAATGTCGATGGATGTCAATTCCCACAGCACTGAGGACCTCATTACCCCACTCGTTGTTCACCATTTCCACGCAATTGCTCAAGTGGCTGAGTTCTTGTGGATGAAGTACCATACCCAGAATTTATAACATCTTCCTGTGCAGTGAATGGAAAGCAATTATATATGTACTTTTAGGATCTTCTTTTATATGTCACTAGCTACACTCTTTTGACAGGAGAGAAAATTTTCTAGAGCCTCTGGGTCAGGCATTTCCCATCATCATAGTGGACTTCCCTTGACCTTTGCAGAAGCACTAGTCTCCCACAATCCCTGAGGTGACTGAGACCTTAGCCCAAGGGACTCTCTTGATTATGGTCAATGCTGTGAGTCATCTTGATGAGCATCCCTCCTCCAAGAGAAATCTGTTTCTCTGGCTCCTGTGGTGAAGAACTCCTCATCTAATTTTGCTCAGCCTTCTCTGAATCCTGCTCTAAGTCTCTCCAACCCTAAAATTGCTCTGGTTATTCTGTGGCCTCTACCACCCATGCTCCATCTTCTCTCCATCCTGATTTAACTCTCCCCATACCCATCATAACTGAGGGTACTCTGAGTTCTCTGGGTGAGTTCCCTAACCCACTAGGACTTTGATTCCACTGAGTCCTCTTTGTGATAACCCCTCTCCTAACATGGCTAATCCTTCTTTGTTCAAGCTGCTAATTTTGTCTAACCTGTCATTACTCAATGCCAATTGGTTCCTGTAGGTGAGCATCCCTCAGATAACACTGCTCAGGGTTCTCTGTTTTCTTTTTCTGAATGCTCTAACCATTTTTTTTTTGATCTTTCTACTACCATCCTTTGAGGGAGCACCCATCACCTAATAATATTCAGGCTTCTCTGTGTCTTTCTCTATTTTCCCCAAGGCAATTCTTGATCAGATGCCTCTGAGTTCTGTGTGGGAGTGCCCCTCACCTCATAGTGCTTAGTGTTCTCTGAGCTCTGTCCCTAATCTCCCTTCACACACCAAAACTCAGTGTCATTTGTGTTCTATGGTGAGCACATCTCACACACAGGAGCTCAGTTTTCCATGAATAATATTTTGGAATACCCCTTACCCTGCAGTACCCTGTTTTTACGGATGAGTGTCCCTCATCCTGAACTACTCAGATTACTCTGGTGCCTTGATGTGAATGCCCCTCACCCAGCAGTTTTTGGTCTCCTTTGAGCCATGTGCTATGTTCTCCTAGTCAATCATTCCCTAGCCTCATCTGACTCCTGTGTGGGAGCATGTGAAGTCTGACATTGCTCAGCCAATTTTTAATTCTGTCTTAACCTCACCTCCCCCACTATTGTTCAGAGTCACCTGAATTCTGTGGTGAGCACCCTTCATTCACAGTTGCTCATTTTACCTGAATACTATTACAAAGCTTCCCTTAACCTTCTGTTCTCAGTCTTATCTTCGTTCTCTGGTGAACGCCCCTAAATCACCATTACTCAGCCTCATTTGGGTCCTCTGACTTTGTACCCCTTAATCAAGAGTTCTCAGTCTCCTCTGAATCATGAGTGAGTGCCCTCACCCAGCAGAGCCCAGGATCCTCCCTCTCCTGTGCAAAGCCACAGTCATTCTACATTGCAGTTGGTCCATGATTGCCTGCAGGTGAATAACACCCTATTTTTAGTGTTACTTCTTTGTGAAAATATGTCGAGGATCTTCCTCCTGTTCCCTGGGCACCTTTAGACTTTGTTCTTTTTTTTTTTTTTTTTTGGAGGGGTACTGGGAATCAAACCCAGGGCCTTGTGCTTACAAGGCAAGCACTCTACCAACTAAGCTATCTCTCCAGCCCCCTTAGACTTTGTTCTTGAGTGAGTCTTTCCTGTCTTGCCTAACACTGGTGGAACTGGTTGGGGGTTGGTTCTAGGCTTCTGGTCAAAATTCTGTGCTGCCTCCTTCCTGTGTGTTGCAGGAGTACTTCTGAACTTTTGGTGACATTCACGGCCCAGTTTGCGGTGTCTAATGGAGATGTTGGGTGCCCTGACTGGACTGTTCTTTCCTCTCACTTAGTAGATAGATCTGAGATTGCTGACAGTCTTTCTACAGGGTGCCTTTTTTTTTTTCTGTGCCAGAGGTGACTGATGAGGTTCAGATGCCTTGAGGCAGAGATATCCTCACCCACCCCTGAACTTCCCTCTGCACAGACTGCCTCCTTCCCAGAGCCCTCCCTGTGATAGGCTTGGAGTAGGGCCTCTGTGCTCCTGTGAAGCCCCCTTGTTGTCCCTCCTGATCTCCGATTCATGCTGATGAGAGCCAATATCCTCCATATGGACTGCCTCCTCATTCACCTGGTATCTTTCCCATGTTGGTCAGCTGCTCCCTGCAGAAATTGCAGAGATTGAGTTTGGTTCTAATTTCCCATGGTAAGTTCCAGTGTTTTGGGGTCCTACCCATCTTTTTCTGCTTTGTATGCAGTGGGAGAAGAAGCACTGAGGAGAGATACTGAAGCCCTGACTGAGAAGGTATTTTGAGAAATGATGTGTGTGCACTGGGCAGAGGTATTGCTTGTGTCCTGAGTCTTTCTGTGTGTTTCTTCATGCTCCATAGACCTCCAGGGACTGCAGGGGCCCCCAGGAGCACTCACCTGCACCCTACCTGGGATGCCAGTGGATGTCAACCAACAGCCTTTATGAAGAGCAGTCTTGAAGTCATTATTAACTTCCCTGGTGCAGAGGATGTGTGACTCGAGCTTCACCAAAAAACTTAAGACACCCTCTTTCCATGGTCTATTAAGAGATCACATGCTGCTCACTACCTTCTTCCCTATTGGCTGTAGTCCTGAATCTTTAGTGAGCTGACCTAGGCCATGAACCCACCAGGAACAAGATATGAATCCTAGTAAGTTTTCACTGCTCTCTCTTTACAGAGGCTTTCCCCAATGATCACTGACTGATAAAGTTGAGTATGTTACTGCTAGAAATTTTGGTGAATAATATCATTTATAAATAACAGAAAATCATATCAAAGGGAACATTTGTGGCACTCAACTCCTTTGTGAAGGACAAGAGTGTGCTCCTGGTGGAATGGATGCTAGTTTTGAGTACTGAAAGTGATTTCCACACATTTCTGTACTTCTTCACAGTGGAATGGCTACATAGATATGCATTCCTGCATTATTGCTTTTTTCTTCATTGCTACATTAAATTGAATCAATGTACCATACAATACACCAGTGCACAGTAGGTGGTGGCTGTCCATTTCTGTGTTGCAGATGCCTCATGCAACTCAGGCAGGTCATGGCCAGGAAGGGACTTGGAGTAGAGCAGTGTCTTGTGTGACTGTGAAAGTGACTCAGTTAAGTCCTGAGCATGCATGATAGCATGACTGGGTGCCTGTGATTGTGACTCACATAAATCCTGAGAAGTTGAGAGAGTAAGACTGGATAAAGGGATCCTCAGGTCACAAGTGAGAGAATAAATCAAAGATGCCTTACTCAGTTCCTGGTTCTGGAGCTCAGGGTGGACTGACAGGTCCAAGAACCCAGTCCTTCCCCTGGACAGGGCTGGTTTGTGCACACAGGTTCCCAGGCACACATGGTGACTAAGGAAGTGCAGCAGAAATTGAAGTGTTGGGAAAAGAGAAGTCAGAGTTTTCAGAATTCACACTTGTTTCCATACAGAACAATTCATATGCACTTTCAGGGAAAAGAGAATCCACTGAATCCTGAGTGGGTGAGTGAATACATAAAACCTCTGAGGCCTGAAGACTCAGCTTTCAACAATATATATAAAAGCAGAAATGGGAGGATAGATGCAACCCACTTTTGTGTAAAGAATTTTCTTAAAAGGAAAATACCAACTGCCAATGAGGAGGATTTGAAATTGGTATTTCCAGACACTCAAATCCATTGGGAGAATAAAATCCATAGGAAGAATTTGCAAAACTCATGGGAAATGGGACAAGCACACACCAGCCCAATTCTGGCCATCCTGAAGTCACTGATGCAGATGGAGCAATCAGGAAGCTCTGTTACAGGACAATGTCTAGAAATTTTGAAGCACTTGAAAGGGGAGGAGGAGGTGTTCATGCAGTAAAGCATGAGGGACTCATAAAATGTGCAGGGCAAAGGGATGCAGAAATTGATTTTAGACTAGGGAGGAACAACTCCACTGGTGAAGAGTGAAGGTGAAGCAGCAAAGAATCTGGACACAATTTAGGGTCACAGTGAAGTTACAGAGAACACATCAGGATAGAAGCAGGCACTGTGGGATGGACTCACCTGAGGCACTCCTGGCCATGCACATGTATGATTCTGCAGTTTGACTATGGGGATCATGTGCATTTGTGCACAGGCAGGTAGGTGTGGAAGTCTGGAGCATTCCTCAACTGGGTCTCTGGGGATGGTCTCTTTTTGGGGTGGATTCTAGACAGTGATCCTCCCACTCAGGTCTCTGTTCTGGCTGCTTGTGTCTTCTGGAAGAGCCCTGCACTGCTGCCTGCCAGTGCCGACAGCACTCTCCCAGCTTTCCTATAGATTATTCTGAAAGGTCCCATCTTTCAGTCCTGCATGCCAACTCAAAGAGGCCATGGACACACAGATGGCAATATCACCCTTGAGGCCAAGATAGGCCCTCAGTGAACTGCAGGACTGTCCTTGTCCTTAGGAGCAGCCCAAGCAGTAGGACTGAGCTTCCTTTGGAGTGTTCTGGAGGTTGCAGGGAAATTAGTGTGTGGAAGTTTGGTGCAGAGACAGGGAATCTAAGAAAACAGCATGTGGGGGTGTGAGGCCAGAAGTGTAATGTGCTGGGAGGGTGGTACCCATGTGGGTTCTGACCTGAGGGTATGGAGGGGTCCCTGGTTCCATCCTGCTGGAGAGCTGGTAGGGCAGAACTGCAATTGCTTAAAGCACTGTTTCTGCCGTGAGTCATGCAGAGTGCTCCACACACCTGTGTCCATGGACCATCTGCCTCAAATCTGTAAGAGAGAAATGATCACCTCACCTTCCAAATGGTAGAGCAGTCTGAGGGGTTGATGTTCCTTTGTGAGTGATACACAAGAAATGAGGGGCAGGACAGGTACCAAAAACCTGGAACATCTGCCCTGGGGCCATGTTCTTCCTGGTACAGCCACCACACTTCAGGGGAGATTGCAGACAGAAACTGGTCAAGGAGGGGCAAAGTATTATCCTGTGGTCTTCGAGGCTGCCTGGGTGTTCCAGTGTGATGACAGTCAAGGTCTGTTAAGCAGTTTTCCCTGAGTGAGCCCCACAGGGTGGTGGTCTCATTCAGAGACATCTATGTTCCTAATTTCATCTCCAGGAGCACAGGTAAGACTGTGTGTACATATTAGATGAGGCAGAGGGCCAGGGTTCAGTTCCAGACCTCATCCAGGGCCAAGCGCAGCCAGGTCAAGATGAGGCAAAGTCCAAGATGGAGACCAGGGCAACCTGGGAATACCTAGCCCAACTCAGGTGAGAACTCTGTCAGGGGCAGGGCCAGGAGTGTTTGGCAGGTTGAGCCTGATGCTTCTAGGGACTCACCTTATCCACATGAGGTCTGGGTTCATCCTGATCCCTTATGCTGGCTCTTCACACATCCATCTATGGATGTTTAAAAACATTCATATATTTGATGATTTGAGATACAGTACAGCATGTGGAATCCAGGGGTTCTCTGCCAGAAATTTTTTAAAATTGAAAACAGGGTATCACTAAGTGTCCCAGGCTGGTCTCAAACATGGGATCCTTCAGTCTCAGCCTACCAGTAGCTGCAATTCCAGGTGTGGCCACTGCATGAGTCTCTGTGGATGTTGTAACCCAGTGACCATACTCAGAGAAAGATGCATGAGCGCTGCAGGTTGAAGTCCGAGGTCTCTTCTGCAGTGATCTGGCTGGTTCTAGATCTCCTCAGTCTCTGGAGAACAACTGGTGCCCGGTGCAGTTTTTTTCTTTGACTGGGTATGTGGTTGTAGATTTTGCTACTTGGCAGGTCTGAGAGAGTGTGTCCAGTCCATAGGTAAAATGGACACAATCATGGGGATCATAACTGGAGAAAAGTACCTCACCCTGGTGTTTATGTCATCTTCCTGACCTAAGGTATTTCTGTCACTTCAGGGAGGAAAGATTTCTAGTGAAAAGTCAATGTAAACCTATGCCTCCCTCTAGTTGAAAGACAGGATGGGTTCTTTTGGAAAAGCCAGATGGCAGGTGTCCCTGGGCCTCAACAATGATGACATGGCTCAGATATTTGGAGTAGAGAATGGAATAAGTCCTCATCCAAATTGGTCAAAGTTGGAGGGGAGTGTCTGACATGTGCCCTTCTGTTAAGAATTGGCAGTGTAATGTGCGAATCTTTGCTGCTTCTTCTGGCCTCTCTCTCCTTGCTGGCTCACCACAGACCTACCTTGAGACCCCAGGAGAAGGTCTTGAGTGAGTTCCATGCAGTTCATCAGTTCCTCCTGCCCTCATCTTCTTCACCTTTCCCAAGGCTTCCAGAGCAGTTACTGCTGCTTTGTAACACAATAAAGAATTTAAGATCAGTTAGAATAATTTCCAATAGCCCTGATTGGGAGGTAGCAGCCAGGGTCACCTGATCACTGTGCTGAAGCCCCATTGACTCCACAGGTGGGGCACCTGGGAGCCAGCCCCCATCACAGAGGCAATCCCAGCTAGAACTGATAAGTCACTGATTGAAGAGTTAGACAAGTAAGAGGAGATGCAGGAGTTCTCAGCTCCATCTTTAGAGAAAAGATCTGAGTTTGGGGACCATATATAGTTACATGTACTCCAGGGGTGGATGAGGTGAGGGAAAGACTCAGATAGCAAAATTCAGGATGCACACGGAGTCAGAAGAATGGGGAGTGAGAAGGGAGATAGGTCTGAGCAGATGCTGTATGCCCTACAACATCACAGGCATCCCAGGGAACTTCATCCTGGACACCCACAGAGCCCTGGGAGAAGGGCAGTCCCATGAGGTGAAAGGGGGTCCTGGCACTTAGACAGGAGAGAGACTGAAGTCAGAAAACCTGGAGTCTGGGCTGGGCAGGAAACAAGTACTGACTGGGATGGCTCTCTACTGCAAGACCATCTGCTTCTGCACCTGTCGGTCCCCAGGCCTGTGCTTCAGGACTCCAGGTTAAAGCTTAACTAAGGAACCCCTCTCTTTGAGCCAGATTTGGCTCACTCTGGCTAAAAGTGTTTCTTTCATGGACTGCTAGAGTCTGTCATTTACCCTCTGATTAGGTACACAAACAGATCAAAGGATCGAACAAGTACATCCTGATGACATGATCCCAGAACACTTAGTGGACAATCAGCAATGTATTCAGAAACAGTTGCACAGGAGGAAGGAATTGTCAGAGTGAGACTGGTCAAATGCTACCCTACCAAACCAGGTGCTGCACATCCTTCTGAGCAGCTTTCACTGTCATCCAGTAGGGGAGACATTGGGTAGCTGTGTGTGCTGACTCTTCCCAGTCACAAACTCTGGGTGGCCTTATGTGATCTCCACACTCCCACCATACAGGGCAACATGACAGGGAGCCCCACACCCCTCAGACTGTGGGATGGAATAGACTGTGGATGGAGACAGGGCCTGAAAAAATGAGAGAATTCCAAGAAAGTTCCAAATTGCTCTTTCCTCAGTGCCTGCCATTTGTTGCCGAAGTCCAGCTCCCTGGAGGCAGCCATCCCATGCCAAAGAGGGGAGCTTGGCCAGGCCACAGCCCATCCCAGAAAGGAAGGCAAGACTAGGGGGCACAAACCACACTCCCTCGAGGGCCCTGGGTCTCCACCTGCATGTCTTCCTAGCCCAGTGCTTGAGAATGAAAGTGCTGTGTTGGACAGTGTTGGTAGATCAGTTTCTTCTTGCTTTGGCCAAATTGCTATCAAATTCATTTTTATCTTATTTATGATGCTGGACAAGGACCCAGTCTTGTCATCAGGAGTTCCTTGTTCTTGGGCCCCTGGAAGACAAAAGGTTCTCCCTGATACCTGCTACCCTGTGGGCACCCCCAAGGATCCCCAGCCTGCTGACCTGGTCCCCTCACTGAGCTGCTGTCAATGTTCCCTGCACAATGGTGACCATGAGCAGTCTGAACCTGGGGTGTCCCAGCTGACAGAGTCTCCTCAGTCCCCTCTTGGACTCTCCACATTTTATTCCTCCTCACCTGTGCCAGACCTCTCAGCAAGTCCTGCTAAGGACATGGTGCTCCCACCTGCCCACCCCACCCCAAGCTGCTCCTGGTCTTCAGGGCATATTGTTGAGCACAGTCAGGGCTGGAGAGATATTCCAGAGGAAAGGGCCTGTGAGCCTGGAGACCCACCCCATGATTAATCCCCCTCTCCAGTTCTGCATTGTGGGAGGCCACAGTTGTATCCCAGTCCAGGTGAATACTGGAAGGACTCAGGCCACAGTCATTGGATGAATATTCCCTGCACTTGTCAGAAGATTGTCAGGCCACAACTAATGGTTGGAGGGAGTTCACAGCTCTAGGGCCTGTGGACACAGCTGTGTGTGTGGCTTCTGTCCTGTGGGCACCCAGGTGTGACCTGAGCTGAGTGGAATTACCTGGGTGAACACTGGTCCCCTAGTGCATCATATGAGGCCACTGTCAGGGAGGGTCTCAGCATGGCAGGAGGTCAGACTCAGGGGAGCCAAGCCCCTACTCTAGGACCCAAGACCCCTCAGTTTACAGCCAAAGACACAGGATACATGGCACACACCTTTTCCAACACTGACCATGTAATTAGCCAATAAAATCTTTATTAAAATCAAAGAACATTGTGGGTGTGTAGTGAAGTGTGTGAACATGATGTGTGTGAAGTGTGCAAATGAGTGTGCATGTGGTGTGTTTTCTGTGTGTGTGGACACGTGGGTGCTCTGCATGTCATGTGTCATTCGTTTTTAAGGTGTGTTACTGTGTGAGGGTTTTAATGTGTTGAGTGCTTCTGTGTGAAGTGTAAGGAGATGTGTATGCAGGTTGAGATTGCAGAATGTTGTGTTGTGAATACATTTTGTCATGTGTAAGGAAGTGTGTGTGCATGAGGGTAGTGCTGTGTGTTTTCAGATGAGTGCTGTATGATGTGCAAGAAGTTTTGTGTACAGATGCTTTGTGCTGTGTTGCCTTTTTTATGTTATGTGATGTAAAAGGAGGTTGTTTACATGTGGTGTGTGCTGTGTTGCATCCTGTGTGTTTTTGAAAGTGTAGAAGGTATGTGTGCATGTGATTTCTGTTGCATTGTTTGTGTTGTGTGATGTATATAAGCATGTGTATGCATGTGGTATGTGCTGTGTCATGTTGTGGTTGTTGTGTGATGTGTAAGGAGATTTGTGTGCACATGGTCAGTCCTCCGCTGTGTTGTGTGGATTGGGTGATATTCAAGGAGTTTTGTGTGCCTGCAGTTGTGCTGTGTTGAGTTGTGTGTGTTGTGTGATGTGTAAGGGTGTCTGTGCACTTGGTGAGTGTGTGTATTTTGTCCCTCAATTTAAGGTGCCTGAACCTTGCAGAGTCAGGCCTTCAGCATCCAGTGCTGGTGCCACCTTGTGCTCTGGTTGCTATGGGTAGTAATGACAATGACATGATCCTTATGTGCCCAGGACAGCTCAGGGCAGACAAGGAAGCTCTGAGTCTGACATATAAACAAAGACTCCTCCATGGAATTCCACTGTCCAGAAGGCAGTTGGCTGGTGGGACTGGTGCCCAGCAGAAGCCTGCCTACCTGTGCCCTGCAGAGAACAGACTGGAAATTCCCTGCCCTCACTGCGGCAGCCCTGGGAAAGCTGCCAATGGCTGCACTCATGCCATGCTCGAGGATAGCAGAAGCTGTCTCATGTGACACTGGGAAAGTCACAGGGGTGGAGGCCACACTGTACACTCAGTGTCCAAGTTTGTAGTGTGTGGATTCTGAGGCTGCAGCCATGTTTTCCTGTGTCCATTATTATGAATATTCATATCTCTTTATATATTTCATACCTTATCCTGAACATTAGCCCATCACAAAATTTGTACTACTCTTTTTCCTACTCACTTTCACTTTTCATGAAACCGTGAATATGTACTTGAATGTTAACTGTCTCATTGCCTTAATTACCTGAAATTTAACAGAATAATCATTGACATATTCATATTAGTGCAAAAGTGTTATTTACCAGTGCATCCTCATATCTGAAAATATTACTCATGTGGCTCACATTATAAAAGAACCCATGAAAAATTGATATTTATATATATTATCTTACAAGTTTCACACATTCATTCTTATGAATGCTTTTGTTAATTGATATGCCCATTAATCCCCTTTTCCTAACCCTGACTTCTCCCAAATTGGCTAACAACTCTAACCATTTCCTACACCTGAAACTCACTTGATATGGAATCATGTGTACTTAGGTGAATGATGTTCATGGGCATTTTTTACTATGTACCTTTAATTTAATGGTGCAATAATTAGTATTCTTATATGTTCATTCATGGCTTTTACCTGTACATCCCTCAAATGTAATAACACATATTCATATGACTAATATTACACAAATTCCATGAAAATAAATGGATATTCATACATTTTTTCTTATATATTTTATGAATACTTTTTTCATGTTTCTTTATATGCCTACTTATTCCCTAACACTTAACCTATCCCCAAGTAAAATTTGGCAGTAACCTAAACACACCCATAAAACTGAAGCTCATTTTAAATTAAAACATACATATTTATATCACTGTTCTTCAGGGTTTTGACTTATGTACCTAAAATTTAATGGCAAAATCTTCAACATATTTATATATATGCATATATGTCATTTTACTGTGCTTCTCCATAGGTTAAACCATATTTATAAATCTAACAACCAATTTCAGTGGTAAAAATGTTCACTCATATAAGATTTCCTAGATGTTTTCACTCGTAAATTTTATCAATATTCTTGTTTACTTATATGCATATTTGTTCTTACCCTAAGCCTACCAGCAAACAAAATTTGTTACTAACCAAACTCCTGAAGCTCATTTTACATGAATCCATACATAATTGGGTGAATGATTATAGGTGTTTTGTTGTATGTACCTCAATTTTTAAATAGTACTCATTAAAGCATTTTGTATATGCATACATGAAAGTTATCAGTGCATGCCTCCTGTATAACAAAAAATAAATGTACTTGTAAGACTAACATTTAACAAATCCCCATTGTAATGTTTTCCTCTTTTTGACATGTGTACATCCTTATGAATATTCATGTTTCTTGATATACATTTCCTAAACCCAACCCTAGCCACCCAAAATTTAGTTAAATTCTTAAAGTAAACTTACAGCTGAAGCTCAATTCACATGAAGTAAAACATACTTATGTGTATGCTTATTGTTAGTTTGGCTCATATACTTGAAATTTAGTGGTGTAATCATTAACACATTCATATGTATGCTTACATGCCAATTGCTTGTATATCCATCATGGAAAAGAGTATTCATAGGGCTAACATTGAACTAGTTTCTAACACAAAAAATCTACATTCACATATACATTCTTATGAATAGCATGTTTGCTGATATACTTAATTCATTCACTAACATAACCCTAGTTCCATTTAAAATTTAGTACTAATACTAAATGTAAACCTAAAGCTGAAGCTCATGTTATGTGAAGGCAAACATGCTTAGGTTAAAGTGTACTTACTTTGTTGCTAATATATCTGAAATTTAGCAGTGCAATCATTACCATATTCTTATATATTCATATAAGTGATTTACCTGTGCAACTGCCTCATGGGTAAAAGTGTACATATGTGCCAAATATTAAATGATCCACAAAGAAAAAATGTGCGTTCATAAGTTTTTTCCTAGAAGATATCACTCATACATTCTTATGAATATTTATGTTTTCTGTTACACCTGTTAATTCCCTAAACTAAACCCTAATGTCACTCAAAATTTGGTACAAACTTTAACTCTGCCCCTACCACTGAATTTAATATAACACGAAACCATAAACATCGGGCTAATGTTTGCCAACATTTTGATATACTTACCTGAAAATTAATGGGTTATAATTAGTTTAATTGAATTTATGCATATCTGCCATTATCAGTGCATCCATAATATGTAAAATATATGTAAATATTAGTACATTTAAGATTAAACCAATGTCCACAACAAAACATGCTCAGTCCTACATATTTTCATACATATATTTATGCATATATTCTCATTAATATCTGTGCTTCCTGATAGACCTCTTCATTCCCTTACTCTAAAGCTAGCCACAACCACAATTTGGTATGAACCCTATCTGGACTCCTAAACATGAAGTTATTATAACATCAAACCATACATTATTAGGTCAAAGTTTGTGGAACTTTTGGCACATGTACCTAAAATTTAACATGTTTAGGTATATGCATATATATCATTTACCTGTGCAATCCTCATATGTAAAACTACTCATGAGATGAATATTAAACCAATTCCCATAACAGATATTTATATGTTTTCCTACAAGTTTTTCTGCATATATTCTTATGAATATTCACATTTCCTTATAATATTATGCATCCCCTAATCATAACCCTAGTCCCACCCCAAATTTGTTAACAACCCTATACTTATGTCTACACTTTAAGCTAATTTTAAATAAAACCATAAAGTTAGCTGATCATTGACAAGTGTTTGTACTACAACCTAACATTTAACTGTTTAATTATTAACATATAAAAATGCATGCATATGAATCATTTAACCATGCATCTTGCATATGTAATTCCATGCATTCATCTGGCTTACTGCAGTCCTCATGGCATGAAATGGAAATTCATATATGTTTTCTTTCATGTTTTAAAACATACATTCTATTCATGTTTCCTGACATACCTATTTGCTTCCTAACCCATACCCTAGCCCAACATAAAATTTGGGAGTAAACCTAAATGAACCCTTACAACTGAAGCTCATTTTACATGAATATATACATAATTATGCTACTGTTTTGGCTTATATACCTGAAATTTAATGGTGTAATTGCACAGATGATAGAGGCTAATCAGGATTTAGATGTGAAGCAGGCCACAGAAACTGAAAAAGACAGAAGCTTTGCACAAAATAGTAATAATTCAGGTTATAGGGTCAATTCATGATATAGGGCAAATGCAGGACATCAGAGCTTCTAAGTAAATTTAGGGTTTTGAGACCAAATAATTTGCAGAGAACATAGACACAATGCTGACAATAAAATCTATACTGATAATGGAACTTTCAATTTTCATAGAGGTTGCTAAGAACTTTAGGGTTACTTGGCATAAAGTCTTCCCAAGTCATAGACCTACTGAAGTCACAGTGTCTTTTCAGGTTATCTTGGCTCCTTTGGATATAAAACATATGCACAATGTGCATATGTCTATGGGGTTCATAGGGGATATATTGGTACAAAGTCATAGAGGTTACTCAGGTACTACACTCTAGACAGGACCTAGAGGTTAAGTAGGACGTAAATCCTACACAGCTCATAAAGTCCACAGATTCATTGAAATTACTGAGGTCTTTTAGCCTAGTAAGACCACACAGACCAGACAGAAAATATAAATTCTTTCAGGTATAAAATTTACACTGGTTTCCCAATCTACTTAGATGATAGAGGTTATATGATTCTCAGCGGCTACTCAACACATAGAAGCACTAAATTCTTAGTGAATACAAAAATTATGGGAAATATGAAGGTAATTTTGACTATAAATCTGATAAATTCTAAGCAGAACAGAACAGATACTCAAGTTTCACAGACTTCACAGGTCATACAACTACTAATGTCAAATAGATTCCACAGGTTCAAAAGATAACTCAGGTCATTGAGTCTACTTCTGCAACAGAGACTTCACAAGAATTACAAACTACTTAGGTTATTTAGGATACTCAAGACATAGAGACTACACAGGTCATAGTAACTAATACAAATCAGACTGCCATAACAGGATTCCCATAGCACAATAAATAAAAGCAAGAATCAATAACTGGGATAGATTTGAACTAAAAATCTTTCTCTCAGCAAAGGAAACTATCAGCAATGTGAAAAGAGAACCTACAGAGTGGGAGAAATCTTTGCCACTCATACTTCAGATAAAACACTAATTTCCAGAATCTATAAAGAACTCAAAAAACTCTACACCAAGAATACAAATAACTCAATCAACAAAAGGGCTAAGGAAATGAACAGACACTTCACAGAAGAAGATCTACAAGAAATCAACAGATATATGAAAAAATGTTCAACATCTCTAGTAATAAGAGAAATGCAGATCAAAACTACCCTAAGATTCCCATCTCACCCCAATTAGAATGGTGATTATCAATAATACAAGCAACCATAGGTGTTGGCGAAGATGTGGGGAAAAAGGTACACTCATACATTGCTGGTGGGGTTGCAAATTAGTGCAACCACTCTGGAAAGCAGTGTGGAGATTCCTTAGAAAACTTGGAATGGACCCACCATTTGACCCAGCTATCCCACTCCTCAGTCTATACCCAAAGGACTTAAAATCAGCATACTACAGAGATACAGCCACATCAATGTTCATAGCTGCTCAATTCACAATAGCCAGATTGTGGCACCAACCTAGATGTCCTTCAATTGATGAATGAATAAAGAAACTGTGATATATATATATCATATATATATGATATATATATAGCTATCTATCTATCTATATATATACATATACATGTAAATGTATGTATATATGGATATATATACATACATACAAACTGTGATATATATATATATATATACACACAATGAAATATTACTCTGCTATAAAGAATGATAAAATTATGGCAATTTCAGGAAAATGGATGAAATTGGAGAATATCATACTAAGTGAGCCAATCTCAAAACAACAAAGGATGAATGAACTCGCTGATAAGCAGATGATGACACATAATGGATGGTGGGAGGGGGCAAGAATGGAAGAAGGAGGGACTGTGTAGAGAGAAAAGAGGGGTGGGAGGGGTGGGGGGAAAATAACAGAATGAATCAAACACCATTACCCTATGTAAATGTATGATTACGCAAATGGTATGCCGTTACTCCATGTACAAACAGAAACAACATGTATACCATTTGTTTACATTAAAAATAAATTTAAAAAAGAAACTAACACCATTTAGGATACACTAAACATAGTGTCTATCATACTGACTACTGAGATCAAAGTATACAGAGTTTATTTAAGCTACTCAGATCAAAAAGGTGATACAGGTGGCAGTGGCTTCATAACTCTACAGGCTCATCTGGTTATAGTCTTTATAGATCAAGGAGTTTGAAGGTCATAACAGGTTTACAGGTTTCAAAGTCTTAGAGGTTATGCTAGTAGTACAGACAATAATGTTTATACAGTATAATCAAGACCCAGAGGAAAAGCAAAGATAATAGAGGTTTTTTTGGCCATAGGTGCTATGTAAGTCATAGGAATAATTTGTTCTTAGAAGTTACATGTGACCTGGAGGATATTTGGTTTACAGTGGTTTCTCTGACCACAAATGCCATGCCAGTTATATAAAAGGCAAAGGTCATAGAGTTTTACAATGTCATAGAGCCTAAGCAGGTGATTCAGTAAAACATGACATAGAGACTACACCAGTTAAAGACACTACTTGGGTAACAGAGTGTATGCAAGCAACAGAAGTTATTCAGGTCATAGTAATTAAGGTAAAAATGTGATGGAGAATATGCAGGCCATGAAGGTTTGGCAAGTCATAGGGACTATTAATGCCATTTAGGTTACTAAAATCACACAGATTTGGCAAATAATTTAACCTACTAAGGAAATAAAGGCTACACAGTTGTAACAACATGCATGTTTAGAGATTATGAAGTATACCAAGGCAACTCACTCCATGCAGAACATAAATGTCATAATGGTTACTGAGATCAGAGAGGATATTGAGGTAATTTAGGCTACTGAGACCATTAAGGCTTTGTATGTCACAAAGGATTTTAATTTACTTAGAGTATATATGACATAAAAACACACTCAGACTACAGTGGTTACATATGTTTAGAAGCTATTTAGGTTATAGGGTTATACAGGTCATAGAAGAAACAGATGATAGAGGTTCTGCAGGCCTCTCAGTGTTTACTCAGGTTTAAAGACTGTACCGTCCTTGAGTTCAAAGGTTATATTTATATTCGGTTCGCCTATTCCACTCATGTCCCAGGATGTGTTTTGGCAGTAGAAGTTATTTAATCCTTAAGTTCTATAGAGGTAATAGCAGCTACTCATATCATAGAAACAAAGCAAGTCATTGATTATACTCAGGTCAAAATGGGTAACCAGCAACAGAACCTATGCCAGTGAGAGTGACTGCATAGGACATGGAGGCCTCTGAGGTCAAAGAGGTTACTCAGGTAATGCAGAATACATAGGAGTTTTAGGCTGCTTATATCCTAAATGAAACTCAGGTCTAAATGGGAACCTAGGTAATAGAGACTCTTCAGACCATAATTACTACACTGATAATAGAAGCTACTCAGGTCATAGAGAATATTCAGGTCATTGAGGCTATGTATCTCATTAGCAATTACTAGGGTCATTTAAACTACTAAATGCAGAGGGTATTCAAGACACAGAGAATGCACCGTTGTTTTAGTAAGCTTTTTGCTATTATGCCATGATTAAAAGACCTGGCAAACACAATTAGAGAAAGAAAAATTTATTTGGCTGCTCATAATTTCAGAGGTCTCAGTTCACAAAGAGCAGGACCCATTCCTCAGTGCTTGATTGAGGCTGAACACCATGACCGAAAAATGTGGTGGAGAGAAACTCAAAACAAGGCACTAAGAAGCAAAGACTATGCTCAGCCAACCAAATGCATACCCAAATGTCCTACCTCCTCCAGACACTCTCTACCAGTATATAATTACCACTCAGTTAATCCATATTGTGATTAATTCACAGATTGAGTTAAGGATCACATCACACAATCCTTTTACCCCTAAATATTTATTTTTACAATATTCATACATGAGTTTTTTGGGGACTCATATTTAAATCATTACAGCAGTCATAGAGATTACAAAGATCACATATGTTACACAGGTTAGACTATTAAAATAATTCATCATGCCCAATGCATAAAATCTACATTGGCCATGGAGTCTACCTATGTCGTACTGTGTATTTGGTCATAGAGGCTATGCAGGTCATAGTGGCTAATAAGAATATAGAGTTTTGCAAATCTTAGAGGCTATCAAGAATATAAAGGGCACACTAATTATATAGACATTATGGCTATGCAGGTGACAGAAAATAGTCATAGAAACTACACAGGTCTTACTGTCTACTCAGTGTCAGGGCTTATTAGATTATATAGGTTACTTGAGTCATAAAGTTTAGGTAAGTTGTAGTCACTTCTTATGCAACAAATGCTATGATGTCATCAATACTATGCAAGACATTGCAGATACATAGATCATATAGATGTTATGTTGGCCATAAATGCAACTCAGTTCCTAGAGGATACTCAGTTCATAGAGACTACTCAGTTCATAGAAGTTACATAGGCATGTCATAGGGGATGCTAAGGTCATTTAAGTTACTCAGATCAAAACTTCTACAGAATCATAGGTTGTATTCAGAGAATAGAATTTCATAGATATTAAGCAGGTCATTGAAGATACTCAGATACTCTTAATTTCATAGATATTAAGCAGGTCATTGAGGATACTCAGATCAATAAAACTAAAAAAATTATAGAGGACACATGGGTCATTCAAACTTCACTGGAAATAAGGGCTCCTTAATTCCTAAAAGTCACAGAGGACACAATGGTACGCAGTTTGTAAAGTCTACAGATCACAGTCTACACACGTCATAATGGCTTGTGAAGTTATAGATACTACAGAAGATCTTTATACTACTCATGCATTGAAAGTGTTGTACATAGTCTTTTCTGACTGGCCATTGATACAGCACTATTGATGGAAATATAAGTGCCATAGATGTTATGCAGGTCATAGAGATTACTCAGACTATGTAGTATAAATTACTCATAGAATTTACACAAGTCTTAGATGATGTTCAGGTAAATGAGGTTACAACTTGTTCTGCAGCTTGAGGGCCTGGTTCATGATGTAAAGATGGACTACCAGATCCAGGGTTCCTGGTTCTAACCAACTCTGCCACTTATTTGCTTTGTGAACTCAGAGTGTTTATTAAAATTCCCTGGTTCTCAATGGCCTTATGTGTAAATGGTGTGACAAGAAAGCACCTACTTTCAAGGGCTTGGGGAGTAGGTCTGATGCATACAAATACTTGTAGGGTGTCATTTTCCCATGGAGTGCCTTAGACAAGTCTGAAGTTCCAGAAACACAGTGTGACCATCTCCAAAATTCTGATGGTCTTCTGCAGACTGTCCATCTGGGTAGGTGTGCAAGTAGTAGTGTGGACTCCTGCTGTCCAGGCTTTGCAGGCCAATTGCTCTGCTGTGACCCTGGTACATTGTTTGGCAGCACTGTGATGAGCACAGGCTCTGAACAGGCCACTTGAGGCTCCAGGCCCAGCACAGCTTTCTCCTGGGAGGGGTGGCTGCAACATGCTGTTGCAAGCCTGTCACTCCCAGAGACCCCTCATTTACCCATGGACCTGGCCTCAGCAGCAGTCCTCTGGTGCCCCAGCATACCTCTTTTCCAGTGCTCCATACTGCTGCCCTGGGCAAGGTTCAGCCGCATGACTTCTCTCCTACCTCTACCTTTTTGTTTCTCCTTCTGGGCACCTCTGAACAGTTAACTGTCCTGCTCTACTACAGGATCTCCTCCAGAGGGGACTCCTGCCTCCCACCAGAATGAGTCCCATCTCCTGGGTCTCTGTCCATGCTCCCAGTGCTTCTGAGACTCAAGCCCTGATTCCCTCATCTCTGGACATTTCACTGAATGCTCCACTACTGCTGTTGTTTCTGCTTCTCACCACTGAAGGAAAACAGTGATAAGAATGGAAATCACTGGAAAGCCCTCCATTTAGAGCACCTTGCACCTTCACCAGGATACACCCTGCAACACTCTCCTTAAGTCCCCGTGATGCCCCTGCCCAGTAAAACCTCAGGATGTAGCACCAACCCTCATCCTCTCCATCCTGGAAACTTCTTTGAGTAGAATCAGAAGGGGGTGCTGCTTCAAACTAGAGTGGTCTAGGTGCTGTGTATTTGTGTCAAGGTCCTGTCTACATTCTGTTCTCTGATGCTGAGTAATCTGCTCATGATAAGTGTGTCACAGAGACGACTCCTTTCTCCTGTTAATGGACAGTTGGGCATGAACTTTTTTCAAGTGTCCCTCAGGTTCTTTTGTATCTCCTGGTGATATGTCTGTGAAGGCAAGTGCTGGGGATATGGAGGCTGCTGTGGAGGGCAAGATCCATCTTCCCAGGCTGTAACAAAATACCAGAGGCCAGCAGGAGGAAGAGTTTACTTTGACTGAATTTTAGGGGCCTCAGTCCAGGGCTGCTTTCACCCTGGGGTGAGTCAGCACATCATGGAGGAGTGTGTGGCAGGGCAAAATCCCCACCTCATGTCTGGGATGCAAAAGAGAAGCAGGGTAAGACTGGGTCCCACAGTATTCTTCATGGACACACCTCAGTGTCCTCAAAATCCACCAAACCCCATGTCCTATGTCACTTCTCTTTTCACTAGCACCATCAGGGACTGGTCTTGAATAGGTGGCCTTTAGGTTCTCTGTCAAGCAGGCATACCTGCAGGGATTCATTCCTGGTGCTATATGAGATACACCCATGCTGATACAATCTCTAAGTTTTTCTGATGCCCAGTCTGATCAGCACCCTGTCTGCAAGGGAGACCCAAGCCCATTTTTCTGGTACGCTGCATTTATATATGGATTCATGTAAAATGAGCTTCAGGAGTTTGGTTAGTAACAAATTTTGTTTGCTGGTAGGCTTAGGGTGAGAACAAATATGCATATAAGTAAACAAGAATATTGATAAAAATTTACGAGTGAAAACATCTAGGAAATCTTATATGAGTGAACATTTTTACCACCGAAATTGGTTGTTAGATTTATAAATATGGTTTAACCTATGGAGAAGCACAGTAAAATGACATATATGCATATATATAAATATGTTGAAGATTTTACCATTAAATTTTAGGTACATAAGTCAAAACCCTGAAGAACAGTGATATAAATATGTATGTTTTAATTTAAAATGAGCTTCAGTTTTATGGGTGTGTTTAGGTTACTGCCAAATTTTACTTGGGGATAGGTTAAGTGTTAGGGAATAAGTAGGCATATAAAGAAACATGAAAAAAGTATTCATAAAATATATAAGAAAAAATGTATGAATATCCATTTATTTTCATGGAATTTGTGTAATATTAGTCATATGAATATGTGTTATTACATTTGAGGGATGTACAGGTAAAAGCCATGAATGAACATATAAGAATACTAATCATTGCACCATTAAATTAAAGGTACATAGTAAAAAATGCCCATGAACATCATTCACCTAAGTACACATGATTCCATATCAAGTGAGTTTCAGGTGTAGGAAATGGTTAGAGTTGTTAGCCAATTTGGGAGAAGTCAGGGTTAGGAAAAGGGGATTAATGGGCATATCAATTAACAAAAGCATTCATAAGAATGAATGTGTGAAACTTGTGAGATAATATATATAAATATCAATTTTCCATGGGTTCTTTTATAATGTGAGCCCCATGAGTAATATTTTCAGATATGAGGATGCACTGGTAAATGACACTTTTGCACTAATATGAATATGTCAATGATTATTCTGTTAAATTTCAGGTAATTAAGGCAATGAGACAGTTAACATTCAAGTACATATTCACGGTTTCATGAAAAGTGAAAGTGAGTAGGAAAAAGAGTAGTACAAATTTTGTGATGGGCTAATGTTCAGGATAAGGTATGAAATATATAAAGAGATATAAATATTCATAATAATGGACACAGGAAAACATGGCAAAACCCATAGGAAAGTGTATTTTCCCCTGGTGATTAGTTTAATTTTAGTCATATGATTACATTGTTTTTGATAGGAGAAGTGCACAGGTAAATGACATATATCCATATTTATAAATAGTTTAATTACTACACAATTAAACTTCAAGTTGCTAAACCAAAGAACTCATATGTGTATGCCTTAGTAAATAAGGTTATATGTAAAATAATCTTAGGCAAAAGGGTATTTATGGTGAGAAATATTGATGAGAGCTAAGGTTAGGGTTAAGAAATTAAATGTTCTAACAGGAAATAAGAAATTCCTAAGAATGTAAGTCTGAAACCATGAAGTAAAATATACCTGCTTGGATTCTTAAATATTAATAATTAAAGTATTGTTTTTACCTCTGAATTTGCTGCAGAAAAAATTACAAGCATGCATATATAAGAAGATATTAATGGTTATACCATTAAATTTCATATGCATTAGCCAAAACACCAATAAACATACACCTAAGCAAGTTTGGTTTTATGCCAAATGATCCTAGCTGTAGGTGTATGGTAAGGGTTAGAACCAAGTTTTAAATAAATTAAGGTTTATTTTAGGGAATGAGTATGTATGTCAGTAAATATGCACATTTGTAAGAAAGTACATGTGAAAACAGGACATGAATGTACATTATTTGCATTAATAATTATTTTAATGTTAATACAGTTGATATTTTTACATGAGTAATTCACTTGTTGAAGACATATATGCATATATATTACTGTACTAAAGATTACACTATAAAAATCAAGTATGGAGTCAAACTAATGATAAATATACACCTAAGTGTGTTTATAAACATTCATTCTTGTAAAATGAGCTTTAATCTAATAAAAAAGGTGAAAGACCTCTACAATGAAAACTACAGAAGTCTAAAGAAAGAAATTAAAGGAAATCTTAGAAGATGGAAAGATCTCCTATGTTATTGGACAGACAGAAGTAATATTGTAAAAATGGCCATGGTAACAAAAGTGCTATAAAAATTCAGTGCAATTTCACTTAAAATCCCAATGACACACCTCTTAGAAATAGAGAAAGCAATCATGAAATTCATTTGAACAAATAAGAAACCCAGAATTGCTAAAGCAATCATTAGCAGGAAGAGTGAAGCAGGTGGTATCACAATACCAGAACTTAAATTCTTCTACAGAGCAATAGTAACAAAAATGGCATGTATTTGAACCAAAATAGACAGGCATAACAATGATACAGAATAGAAGACAAATCTATATACTGTTATAGCATACTAGACTAAGAAGACAAAAGCCTATAATAGAGAAAATATAGCCTCTTAAAAATATGGTGCTGGAAAAACTGGAAATCCGTATGCAGCAAAATGAAATTAACGCATTATCTCTCATGCTGTGCAAAAAAGCAACCTAAAATGTATCAAGGATCTAGGAATTAGAACAGAGATCCTGCTCCAAATAAAAGAAAAGATAAGTCCAAATTTTCAACATGCTGGCTTAGGACAAGACTTCCTTAACAAGATCCCAAAGCATAGGAAATAAAAGCAAGAATCAATAAGTGGTATGGATTCAAATTAAAAAGCATTTTCTCAGCAAAGAAAACAATGGATAAGGTAAACAGAGAGCCTACAAAGTGGGAGAAAATCTTTATCACAGAATTTCAGATAGTGCACTAATATCGAAAACTTAAAGAACTCAAAAAACTTAACATCAAAAATACAAATAACCATATCAATAAATCATCTAAGGATCTGAGCAGACACTTTATTAAAGAAGATACACAATTCAAGAAATATATAAAAATATTCAAAATCTCTAGTAATTAGAAAAATGCAAATCAAAACTACCCTAAGATTTCATCTCACTCAAATTAGAAAGGATATTATCAAGAATACAAGCAACAATAAATGTTGGTGAGGATTTGTGGAAACATGTACACTCATGTCACTAGTGGAATTACAAATTTATGCATCCCCTCTGGAAAGTAGTATGGAGATTCCTGAGAAAACTTAAAATGGAAATGCCATTTGACCCAGCTCTCCCACTCCTTGGTTTATACCCAAATGTCTTAAAATCAGTCTACTACACTGTCACAGTTAATTCAATGTTTATAGTAGCTCAATTCAAGAATTCTAAATTTTAGAACCAACCTAGTTCCCTTCAATAGCTGAATGGATAAAAATACTGTGGTATATCTACACATTGGAAAATCATTCAGTCATAAAGATAAAATATTGCATTTGCAGGTAAATGAATGGAGTTGGTGAATACCCTGCTAAGTGAAATAAACCAATCCCCCTAAACCAAAACCAAATGTTTGATGAGTGGATGCTGATACATAGTTGGGAAACAGGGAGCAGGTAAGGGAAGAATGAAGAAATGTTATATAGTATAGAGAGAAATGAGGGGAGGAGAGAGGATGAGAAAAATGAAGCATGGTAGAATGAGACATCGTTACCTTATACATGTATGATTACCTTTTACATGTATGATTAAAAGAATGGTGTGACTCAAAATCATGTACAATCAGATATATTAAAACTTGCAGTCCATTTGTGTACAATGAATAAAAGTACATTCTCTTGTCATGTATAACTAAGTTGAACAAAGAATTAAAAAGTAAAAAAGAGTAAAACTTGAAAAAAAAAGAGTTTCAGTTGTAAAGTTACTATTAGAGATTTTACTAAATTTTCCAGAGCTAGGATGAGGGAATGAGTAGGTATATCAGAAAACGTGAATATTTATAAGAACATACACATGAAAACATTGAAGAAACATATGAATGTACATTTTTTACCATAGGAATTTGTCTAATGTAGGTCTTAAAATTACAGTTTTTTTATATAAGAGGGATGCACAAATACCAGACATATAAGTATATATACAAATGTTTGAATGATTACTCCATTGAAATTCAGGTACATAAATATAACATCCATTAAACACTCACCTAATTATTTATGGTTACATGTAAAATGGCTTCAGGTGTGGGAGTCCTGTGAGGGTTATTAATAAATTTTTGTTTGTGCTATGTTTAGTGTGACAAATAATAGGTGTATCAGTAAATGAGAAATTTGATAAGAATTCACAAGTGAAAACATAAAGAAAATCAAATACAAGTGTATATTTTTTTGTCAGGGTGATTGTTTTATTGTTAGTTTTATGAATGTTGTCCACCTATGGGGAATCACAGTTGAATTTAAGATGTGCATATTTATGAATATGTTAATGATTTTAACATTAAATATCAGGTATGTATTAGTCAAAATTGTTGAAAACAGTAACAATATGTATACTTTCAAGTAAAATGAGCTTCATTTGCAGGGTTCTATTTAGGTTTAGTTCCAAATTTTATGATGGCTAGTGTAAGGTTTAGGGAGTAAATAGGTAGACTAGGAAACATGAATAGAATGTATGATGAAAAATTTGTAGGAAAATATAAATGAATATCCATGTTTTGCTATGAGATTTGTGTAATATTGTTCATATGAATGCTTTTGCTATGAGATTCATGTAATATTACATATGATTGATGCAGGGTTAAAAATCTTACATGCATATATTTGTATGCTTATCATTACACAGTTAAATGTTAGGGATATGAGCCAAAGTCCTGTCAGTGGTCCTCTAAGTGTATGGTTTCATTTAAAATTAGCCTTAGGTATAAAGGTAAATTTAGAATTTGTAACAAATGTTGGGTGGAACTAGGGATAGGGTTAGGGTAAAATGTATCAGGAAGCATAAATATTCATGAGAATTCATTTGAGAATATCTGTGGGAAAATAAGTACAATTGTGCATTTCTGGTGCGGAAATTGGTTTAAGTCAAATTGGATTGTAAGTCATACTAATGTAATTTTTACATATGAGAGAAATGCAGAGTTTTATACGTTCAAATATATTATTACACCACTAAATTTCAGAAACATATGCCAAAGTGTCCATAAGCATTCACCTAAATATGTATGATTTTATGTTAAATTCACTTCTTTTGAGGGGTATGTTAGGTTTGTACTGAATTTTGAGTGTGGCTAGGTTGGGGTTAGGGAATGAATAGGTGTATCAGGAAACATGAATATTCATAAAATATGAGTGATATCTTGTACAGCAACATATAAGAGTGTACACATTTTGCTGTGAAGATTGTGTTAATATTGAATGTTTTATTAGAATTTTACCTGTGAGTGCTGAACAGTTAAATGAAAAATATGCATATATATGAATGTGAAAATTATTGAATCAATAAATTTCATGTCACTAAACCAGAATGCCTATAAATACTAAATCAACATTATATGGTTTCATGAAAAATGACCTTGATGTGTAGAGGAGTGGTAGACTTAGTACAAAATTTTGGTTGGGGCTATGGGTAAGTGATAGGTGGATGAGGAAGCATAAATATTCATAATAATAAATGCTTGAATATATCCACAGAATCATGAATGAACATTTTTTCCCATGGGAATTGTTTTAATATTATTTGAACAATTAAGATTTGTACTTGAAGCAAGCATATTTATATGACATTTTTGCACTCTTACAAGTTTGTCAAAAATTACAACTTTCAAAATGAGATACTTCAGAAAAAAACACTTAAATCTTCATTTAATCATATACCATTTTATGTAAAAAGTACTTTAAGTCCAAGTAAAAATAAGGGCTATTTCCAAATTTCTTTTATGTCTAGGGTTAGGTTTAGGATATTAAAAAGTATTTTTGGAACATGTATAATCATAATCATGAATGCAATAAAACATGTAGAAAACACATATAAATTGCATTAATGTCCATGTGAATTCCTTTCCTATTAGTCCTATGAGCACATTTTTTACATATGAGTATACACAGGTAAATGACATAAATGAACATACACAAAAAATAATAATTACAACATTAAATTACAGGTACATAAACAAAAATGCCCATCTATATTTACCTAGGAATGTAAGTTTTCCAATATATATTTACCTAAGAATGTATGTTTTCAGGTGTAGGGAATGTTAAAATTAGTACCCAAATATAGTGGATCCAGGGATAGGGTTAGGCAATTAACAGGCATATCAATAAATAAGAATGAATTTATCACAACTTGTAGGAAAACATATGAAAATTCAATTTTGCCATAGGGATTTATATAATGTGAGCCATACAAGTACAAATTTTAGATATGGCAGATGCAAAGGTAAAGGACATTTTTGCCATTATATGTATATGTTAATAATTTCTCAATTAAATTTTAGCTAATTAAGGCAATATGATGGCAAACATTGAATTAAGTGTGCATGGGTTCTTGAAAAGTGAGCTGTGTGTATGGGAATGGTTAAGGTAGTACCAATTTTTGGATGATAGTAGGTTTCAGGTTAGGGTACAAAATTTATATCAAGACACATGAATATTCCTAAGAAAGGATGCATAAAAAATTGTGGCAAAACACATAGGGAAGTGCAATTTTTGTCCAGGGGATTGGTTTAATATATGCCATACAATTACATTGTATGGAACTTGCTTTATATTAAGGAATGAATAGGTATATAAATATCTATGTATATTTATAAGAATGTATATGTGAAAACATGAAGAAAAACTGATACAAATGCATTTTTCCATTAGTGAAATATTTAAAGTTAGTCCTGAGAATAATTTTCTACACATGAAGGATTCACAAGTATATGATATATGTGAATATATATGAATGTATTAAAGATTACACCATAAAAATTCAGGCATGCCAGCCAAATCAGTGATAACAATACCCACAAATATGTGTCACTTTATGTAAGATGAGCTTCAGGTGTAAGGGTAATTTTTGGGTTTGTACTAAATTTCGAGGAGCTAGAGCTATGGTGGAGAAAGAAGAGTTGTCAGTAAATATGAATATTCATAAGTATATACATGTGAAAACATGGAGGTAATGAATATAAATATACATATTTTACTTTGGGGATTGGTTTAATGTTAGTCTTTCAAGTACATATTTTGTATGTAAGGGAATCACTGTGACTGACTTATATGTGTATATACAGCTATTTTAATGATTGTTCCATTGAAATTCAGGCATGAAAACCATAATAGTCATAAACACTCACCTAATTTATATGATTTTATGTAAAATGAGCTTCAGGTATTGTGGTTCATGGAAGTTTATAAAACAGTTTTGTTTGGTGCTAGTGTTTGAGAAAAAATAGGTGTATCTCAATATAAAACAATATTGATAAGAATTCACAAGGGAAAATGTAGACAAGTGTACACTTCTTGCTGTGGGAATTAATTTACTTTTAGTTGTATGAATATGTCTTTCACCTATGAAGGAAACACAATTAAATGATGTATGTGCATATATATGAATATGTTAAAGACTATACCATTAAATTTCAGGTGTATAAACCAAAACACTCAAAAACAATAATGTGAGTTTGTGTATTTTCAAATAAAATAAACTTCAGTTGTAGTAGTTCATTTAAGCTTAGTCCAAATTTTATGAGTGTCTAGGAGTAGCTTTTAGGGTATAAAGAGGTGTGCCAGGAAACATGAATAGAATGTATGCATGAAAACATGCAGGAAAACTTATATAAATATGCAAGTTTTCCATGTGGATTTGTATAATGTTAGTCATACAAATTTGTTATTGTATATGTGGGGTGCATGGTTAAATGATACATAAACATATATTTGTATATGTTAATTATTACATAGTTAAATAGTAGGTATGTATGCCAAACACCTGTCAATGTTCATCTAAGTGCACAGTGTCACTTAAAATTAGCTTAATGTGTATGTGTAATTTTAGGATTGGTACCAAATTTTTGGTGGAGCTAGGGTGAGGAAATGCATAGGTTTATCAGGAACATGAATATTCAAAAGAATGTATGCATGAATAAATAATAAAAATATATATTAATGTGTAGTTCTTGCTGTGGAGATTGGTTTAAATTTATTTATAGAAGTTTATTTTTTACCTGTAGTGTTGCATTGGTAAATGACAAATATTCATGTATGAATGTCTTTATGATTATCTCATTAAATTTTAAGTCAATAAGCCCAAAAGCCCACAAAATACGTTAACAATATATGATCTCATGTATAATGACCTTTAGGTGTAGATGAGTTTAGGGTTAGCACAAAATGTTGGGTGTTGCAGGGGTAAGGTAAAGAATTAATTGGTACATGAAGAAATTTTAATAGTCATCTGAATGGACAGAAGAAAACATTTAGAAAAAGCATATCATTGCACAATTTTTCATGAGAATTTTTCTTTTTTATTAATTTATTAATTTGTTCTAATTTGTAATACATGACAGTACAATGCATTTATGTTTGATAAATCAAACATAAGTGGAATATAATTTCTCACTTTTCAGACTGTACATGTAGAATCACATTGATCTTGCAGTCACCAATGAAGTGGTTTAATGTTAGTTGTACATGTAAAATTTTACCTATGAAGGATGTACAAGTAAGTGACATTTTTGCATGTATACAAAGATGTTAAAGATTACATCATTCAGTGTTTAATATGTCGAGCAATATTCCCATAAATATTCACCTGAATGGTTACATGTAAAATTAATTTCAGGTGTAGGGAACAGTAAGGGGTTAGTCCCGAATTCTGGGTTCCTATAGGGGTAGATTTAGAATATGAAATTGTACATTATCAGACATACATAATCTTAAGAATGGATGAAAGAAAACATGTAGAAAAAATATATGAATTTCTTTAATTACCATGGCTACAGCTTTACTGTTAGTTCTACAAGATTTTTTTTCATATATGATTGATGCACAGGGAAATGAGATGTAAGAACATATGAGAATATTATTTATCACACCATTAAGTTACAGCTACATAGGCAAAGATGCCAAGACCATTTACCTAAATATGTATGTTTGCATGTAAAATTAATTTCAGGTTTAGGAAATAGTTAGTGTTTGAACCCAATTTTGGTGGGGTTATGGTTAGGGAATAATGGTCATATCAATCAATAAGAATATGAATGAGAATAGATGCATGAAAACTTAAAGGAATCATATATGAATATCAATTTATTGTCATGTGAATTTTTTAATGTGAGCCATATTTTAAGATATGGGGTACATACTGGCAAAAGACATTTTTGCACTTAGAGAATATGTTAATAATTACTCCATTAAATTTCAGGTACTTAATTCATTATGATATTAAACATTAAACTAAGCATGTATATTTCATGAAAAGTGAGATTAATGTGCATGGTACCTTTAGGATAGTAAAATTTTTTGAGTTGGTCTAGGTTTTGGGATAGGTTAAGAAAAGTTATATAAAGAGGTGTGAATATTTCTATGAATGGAGGCAAGAAAACATGTAGTTTCAAAGTTATATATATGAAAGTATATTTTTTTGCAATGGATATTGGTTTAATAGCAGATATATGATTGATTGATTACCTTGTTTTAGATATGAGGAATACACAGGTAAGTGACATATATATGAATGTGTACATATATATATGAATATATAAAATAAATGAATAATATGCTATATATAATGTAACTGTATACATACTTTAATTATTACACCCCTAAATTTCAGGTACATAAGACAAAACAATCAGGTACTTTCACCTGAGTAAGTATGGTTATATATCAAATGTCATTAGGTGTAAAGGAAAGTAAGGTTTAACACTAAATATTGGTTGGTGCAAAGGTTAGATTTAAGGAATAAATATGTATAACAGGAAAGAGGAAATTCATAAATATGCAAGCCTGAAAACATGGAGAAAATCTATGTAAATTTACATATTTTACTATGCAGATTGTTTAATATTAGTCATATAAGCACTTTTTTAACCATGAGGTGGTTGCAGAGGTCAATGACATATTGTATACAGAAGAATACAGTAAGGATTACACCATTAAATTTCAAATATATTGGCCAAAACATCTGTGCACATTCACCTAAGCATTCTTGGTTTTATGTAAACTGAGATTGAGTTAAATTTCTTCATTCAGGGTAAGTACTAAATTTTATGAAGAGCTATGGTTAGTTTATGGAGTGAGAGGCATATCAGCAAACATGCATATTTATAAGAATGCACATGTGAAACAGGAGGGAAAAGTCATATGAATGTAAATTTTTGCATATGAAATTGGTTTAATATTAGTTCTCTAATTTTTTACATATGAGGATTCACAAGTAAAAGCCTTATATGATAATACATGAATTTTTATTGATTATACCATTACATTTCAGTAATGTGAGCCAAAGCAATGATAAATGAACACCTAAGTATATATCACTTCATGTAATATGAGCTTGTGTTTAAGGGTACTTCTAGGTTTTGTAAAATTTTGAAGATTTAGGGTTATGGTTAGGGAATGAATAATTTTATCAGGAAACATGAATATTCATAAGAAAATATGCTTTCAAATATCAAAGAAAACATGTGAATGTACATTTTTACCATTTGGATTGTTTCAAACATTGTTTTACAAGTGTGATTTTGTACATAAGATGGATGCACTGGTAACTGCAATATATGCATATACAAACATGCTATTGATTACTCCATTGAAATTCAGGTACCTAACAATAACACTCATAAACATTCACCTAATTATTTATGGTTACATTTAAAATGAGCTTCAGGAGTAGAGTTCCAGTGCAGATTAAGAACAAACAACCAATTTCTTTAACTCCAATTTCACTACTTCTCTTACATAGTACCTCAATAGGCACACTTTGTTTCTCATTAATGTTGTTCCCTACAACCCTCCCTATTCTCTTTGTCTGCCTTTAGAGATCATGGTCCTTATGTGAACCATATCGACTAAACTGTAGATATGAATTGAACACATAATATTTGTTTATTAACACAATATGGTTAATATCTTTAAAGGGACAATTTGAGTTAAGGACTCTTATTGTTTGTATGATGTACTGCTAATATTGATTGATCTCTCACTTCAAGATGAGGTTCTGGAAATCTGCTAGAAAACCATAAGGCAATATGGGATAAAACGTGATACCTCAGATTTCCATTCCTAGAGGGGAATTTACATGAACAATATGAAAAAATAGGGAAGAAAATGTCCCAAAGAAACCTAGATGCTATATCAATAAAATCCAGTGACAGCATGGCAGAAGAAATGTCAGAAAGGGAGTTCAGAATGTAGATAATTAAAATGAACAGAGAAGCAAATGATGAGATATGAAAGCAAATGCTGGAAACAAAGGAGCATTTCATAAATGATAGAGATTCTGAAAAATAGCCAAATAGAAATACTTGAAATGAAGAAAACAAAAAAAATTAAAATCTTCATAGAAAGCATAACAAATAGGATAGATCACTTGAAAGAGAGAACCTCAGACATTGAAGAAAATATATGTTTAATCATGAAAACAAAGTTGACAAAACAGAGAATATGTTAAGAAATCATGAACAGAAGATACAAGAATTATGGAATATCATAAAAAGACCAAATTTAAGAATTATTGGGATTGAGGAAGGCAAAGAGAAACAAATCAAAAGAGTGAACAATGTATTCAATAAAATAATAGCAGAAAATTTTCCAAATATGAAGAATGAAAAGAAAAATTAAGTACAAGAGACTTACAGTACACAAAATGTACAAAATTAAAACAGACCCACACCAAAGCACATTATAATGAAAACACCCAGCATACAAAATAATAATAGAATTTTAAGACTGTGAGGAAAAAATCAAATTACATTCACAGAAAAACAATATGGATATAAGCAGATTTATCAAACCAGACCCTATAAGCTAGAAGCACCTGGAACCATATTTTTCAAGTACTGAAATAAAAAAGATGTCAATCAAGAATCTTATACCAGCAAAACTTGCTCTCAGATTTGATGACAAAATAAAATTCTTCCATGATAAATGAAAGCTAAAAAAAATTAGAAATAGAAAGTTGGAATTACAGAACCTACTCTGCAAGAAATTCCATGAGAAAGAAATGAAAATGAATGATGTAAGTCAGCATAGGGAGGATTAATCTAAAGTAATAAACAAATATAAAGAAACCAAGTCCACCTAAAAACCAAAAATAAGCCAAACTGACCAGGTTAACAAATCATATCTCAATAATAACCCTGAATGTTAATGGACTGACCTCATCACTGAAAAGACATAGATTGGAAGATTGGATTAAAAAGAAAGACCCAACAATTTGCTGCCTTCAAGAGACTCATCTCATAGAAAAATATACCAACAGTTTAAAGTTGAAGGGTGGGAAAAAACATAGCATTTACAGGGACTCAGTAAAAAAGTGGGGGTATCTCTCCTCATATCATATAAAGCAGACTTAAAGTCAAAATTACTTAGAAGGGATAAAGAAGGACATTTCATACTGCTTAAGAAAAGCATGAACAATCATAGTCACATAAAAGTCATAAATATTTATACCCAAAACATTGCTCATCCATGAACATCAAACAAATCCTTCTCAATTCCAGGAACCAACTAGACCATATCACAATAATACGAGGTGACTTTAACACACCTCTCTCACCACTGAACAGATCTTCTAAATGAAAATTGAACAAAAAATCCATAGATTTCAATAACACAAATGATAATTTTGACTTAACAGATATATATAGAATAATCCATCCTTCAATGAGTGAATAACCTTTCTTCTCAGCAGCACATGGGTCCTTCTCTAAAATAGATCATATGATATGCCACCAAGTTACTCTTAGCAAATGCAAACAGACAGAGATACAACCTTGTTTTCCATCATATCATAATGGAATGAAATTATAAATCAATGAATAAATTTAAAAAACTGAAACTACTCCAATACCTGTAGATTAAATAATATGGTAATGAATGATACATGGATAACAGAAAACATCAGGGGGGAAATTAAAAAAAAATTTTAGAGGTAAACTAGAACAAATGTACAACATATCAAAATCTCTGGGACAATATGAAAGCAGTACTAAGAGTAAAATTCATTATATGGAGCACATTCAATAAAAAAAGAAAAAGTCTAAAACTAAATGGTCTAACATTACAGCTCAAAGCCCTTGAAAAAGAAGAACAGATCAACACCAAAATAGTAGAACACAGAAAATAGTTAAAATCAGAGCTGAAATCAATGTAATTCAAACAAAAAAATTGAGAAAAATGACAAAATAAAATGTTGGTTGTTTGAAAAAATAAACAAAATTAATAAAGAGTCATACTAACAATGAGAAGATGAGAGAAAACCCAAATTATTAAAAATTTGGGATGAAAAAAGAAATATGATGACACTATTGAAATGCAAACCATAATTAGATTCTACTTTGAAAATCTATACTCCAAAACAATAGAAAATCTTAAAGACATTAACTGGTGTCTAGATACATATGATTCACTCAAACTTAATCAGGAGGACATACACAATTTAAATCAATTACTCTCAAGCAATGAAATAGAGAAGTCATCAAATTCTATGAACAAAGAAAAGTCAGGGACCAGATGGATTTTCTGTTGAGTTCTATAAAGACCTTCTGAGAAGATCTCATTCCAATACTCCTCAATGTATTCCATGAAATAGAAGAAGGAACACTTCCAAACTCATTCTATGAACCTTATATCACCCTTACACCAAAACCAGACAAATAGAGGAAAGAAAATATCAGACCAATATCTCTAATGAACATAAATGCAAACTTACTTAACAAAATTATATAAAATTGCATATGAAAACATATGAAAGAGATAATGTACTATGATCAATTGGAATTTATCCCAGAGATGCAAGGTTGTTTCAACATCTGAAAATCAATAAATGTACTTCACCATATCAACAGACTTTAAGTTAAGAATCACATGATTATTTCAATAGATGCAGAAAAAAGCATTTGACAAAATACAGCACCCCATTTATACTCAAAACAGTAGAAAAAATAGAGACAGTAGAAATGTTCCTCAACACTGTAAAGGGGTCTTTGCTAAGCCCAGGGCCAACATCATTCTAAATAGAGAAAACTTCACAGAAGAAGATCTACAAGCAATCAACAGATATATGAAAAAATGTTCAACATCTCTTATAATAAGAGAAGTACAAATCAAACCTACCCTAAGATTTCATCTCACTCCATTAGAATGGCAATTATCAAGAATACAATCAACAATAGGTGTTGACGAGGATGTGGGAAAAAAGGTACACTCATACATTGCTGGTGGGGTTGCAAATTAGTGCAGCCACTCTGGAAAGCAGCGTGGAGAATCCTTAGAAAACTTGGAATGGGCGATCCAAGATGGCGGCCTAGAGGGAGACTGCACCCCCAGTCGCTCCAGAACCCAGGAGTTAAGAAGGGGAGGCATTGAGAGACTCGGACTGAAATAGAGCCATGGGTGAGTCAGCCCACTGGGTAAAGCTTGGCCCAGGTGGCAGGCCCAGATAGAGGTGGCTTATTGGAGCCAGTCAGGGCAGCTAGAGTCTTCCCAAGGTAGCCTTCCACACTCCAGCAGTGGGCTCCTCTCACACAGCCAGCTGCACGGTGCAGGCCCACAGTGAGAGCATTTCCGCACAGAGCCAGTTCCAAACCGTGGAACCAGTAGGGGGCTAGGGGCAGTTTTCTTTGGATGCGCTGCTTTATCAGATTCCTCCAAGACATCAGGCTACTGAAGGCTGGGAGGTGATAACCTGGAAATCTACCGGGACACTATATGCCAATAGCAGAAAACTGCAATATCTCAGGGTCCCACTGACATCTGACCAATATGAGAAAACAAGGGAAGAAAATGTCCCAAACAAACCTAGATACTACATCAATAAAACCCAATGACAGCACACCAGAAGAAATGTCAGAAAGGGAGTTCAGAATGTACGTAATTAAAACGATCAGGGAAGCTAATGAGGAGATGAAAGAGCAAATGCAGGCATTGAAGGAGGAGATGAAAGAGCAAATGCAGGCATTAAATGAACGCACCAATCAACAGTTAAAAGACCAAATACGGGAAGCAAGAGATCATTTCAATAAAGAGTTAGAGATACTGAAAAAGAAACAAACTGAAATACTTGAAATGAAGGAAACAATAAACCAAGTTAAAAACTCCATAGAGCATAACCAATAGGATAGAACACCTGGAAGACAGAACCTCAGACATTGAAGAGAAGTTATTTAATCTTGAAAGCAAAGTTGGCCAAACAGAAAAGATGGTAAGAAATCATGAACAGAATCTACGAGAATTATGGGATATCATGAAAAGGCCAAATTTAAGAATTATTGGGATTGAGGAAGGCTTAGAGAAACAAACCAAAGGAATGAACAATCTATTCAATGAAATAATAACAGAAAATTTCCCAAATCTGAAGAATGAAATGGAAAACCAAGTACAAGAGGCTTATAGAACTCCAAATATACAAAATTACAACAGACCCACACCAAGGCACATTATTATGAAAATACCTAACATACAAAATAAAGACAGAATTTTAAAGGCCACGAGAGAAAAGAATCAAATTACATTCAGAGGGAAACCAATAAGAATATCAGCAGATTTTTCAATCCAGACCCTAAAAGCTAGAAGGGCCTGGAACAACATATACCAAGCCCTGAAAGAAAACAGATGACAACCAAGAATCTTATACCCAGCAAAACTTACCTTCAAATTTGATGATGAAATAAGATCCTTCCATGATAAACAAAAGCTAAAGGAATTTACAAAAAGAAAGCCAGCATTACAGAACATTCTCAGCAAAATATTCCATGAGGAAGAGATGAAAAACAACGATGCAAATCAGCAACAGGAGGCGCTAGCCTAAAGGAATAGCCAAATAAAGGAGAAACCAAATCATGTCAAAAACAAATATGAGTCAATTGACTGGGAATACAAATCATATCACAATAATAACTCTGAATGTTAATGGCCTGAATTCATCAATCAAAAGACACAGACTGGCAGATTGGAATAAAAAGAAAAATCCAACAATATGTTGCCTGCAAGAGACTCATCTCATAGAAAGAGACACCCATAGACTAAAGGTGAAAGGATGGGGAAAAACATACCATGCACACGGACACAACAAAAAAGCTGGAGTAGCCATCCTCATCTCAGATAATGTGGACTTCAAACCAAAACTAGTCAGAACGGATAAAGAAGGACATTACATGCTGCTTAAGGGAAGCATAAATCAGCAAGACATAACAATCATAAATATCTATGCCCGAACATGGACTCATCCACGTACGTCAAACAAATCCTTCTCAAATCCAGAAATCAAATAGACCACAACACAATAATACCAGGCGATTTTAACACACCTCTCTCACCAATGGATAGATCGTCCAAACAAAACTGAATAAAGAAACTATAGATCTCAACAACACAATCAGCAATTTGGACTTAACGGACATATATAGAATATACCATCCAACAAAGAACGAATACATTTTCTTCTCAGCAGCACATGGATCCTTCTCTAAAATAGACCATATTTTATACCACAAAGCTACTATTAGCAAATACAAGAAGATAGAGATACTACCTTGTACTCTATCAGATCATAATGGATTGAAATTAGAAATAAATGACAGAATAAAAAACAGAAACTTCTCCAATAACTGGAGACTAAATAATACACTATTATATGATGAATGGATAACAGAAGACATCAGGAGGGAAATAAAATATTCTTAGAAGTAAACGAGAACAAAGACACATCATGTCAAATCTCTGGGACACTATGAAAGCAGTACTTAGAGGAAGATTTATTTCATGGGGCACATTCAAAAAAAGAAGTAGAAATCAACAAATAAATGACTTAACACTACAGCTCAAAGCGCTAGAAAAAGAAGAGCAGATCAATACCAAAAGTAGTAGAAGACAGGAAATAGTTAAAATCAGAGCCGAAATCAACGAAATCGAAACAAAAGAAACAATTGGAAAAATTAACAAAATAAATAGTTGGTTCTTTGAAAAAATAAATAAAATTGATAAACCCTTAGCCACACTAACAAAGAGAAAGAGGGAGAAAACTCAAATTACTAAAATTCGGAATGAACAAGAAAACATCACAAATGACACGAGTGAAATACAAAACATAATTAGAAGCTATTTCGAAAATCTATACTCCAACAAAACAGAAAACCTCGAAGACATCAACAAATTTCTAGAGACATATGAATTACCTAAACTGAACGAGGAGGACATACACAACTTAAATATACCAATTTCAAGCAATGAAATAGAAGAGGTCATTAAAAGCCTACCAACAAAGAAAAGTCCAGGACCAGATGGGTTCTCAGCCGAATTCTACAAAACCTTTAAAGAAGAGCTCATTCCAATACTCCTCAAACTATTCCATGAAATAGAAGAGGAGGGAACCCTCCCAAACTCATTCTATGAAGCTAATATCACCCTGATACCTAAACCAGACAGAGACACATCGAGGAAAGAAAATTTCAGACCAATATCCTTAATGAACATCAACGCAAAAATTCTCAACAAAATTTTAGCAAATCGCATACAAATATATATTAAAAAGATAGTGCACCACGATCAAGTGGGTTTTATCCCAGGGATGCAAGGTTGGTTCAACATTCGGAAATCAATAAATGTCATTCACCATATCAACAGACTTAAAGTTGAGAATCACATGATTATTTCAATAGATGCAGAAAAAGCATTCGATAAAATACAGCATCCCTTCATGCTCAAAACACTAGAAAAAATTGCGGTAGTGGGAATATTCCTAAACATTATAAAGGCAATCTACGCTAAGCCCATGGCTAATATCATTCTAAATGGTGAAAAACTGAAAGCAGTTCCCCCTAAAAACTGGAACAAGGCAAGGATGCCCTCTTTCACCGCTTCTATTCAACATCGTCCTTGAGACTCTAGCCAGAGCAATCAGACAAACCAAAAAAATTAAAGGGATATGAATAGGAAAAGAAGAACTCAAACTATCCCTGTTCGCTGATGACATGATTATATATTTAGAGGAATCTGGAAATTCCACCAGAAAACTTTTAGAACTCATAAGTGAATTCAGTAAAGTAGCAGGTTACAAGATCAATGCTCATAAATCCAATGCATTTTTATACATAAGTGATGAATCTTCAGAAAGAGAAAGTAGGAAAACTACCCCATTCACAATAGCATCGAAAAAATAAATACTTGGGAATCAATCTCACAAAAGAGGTGAAAGACCTCTACAATGAGAACTACAGAACACTAAAGAAAGAAATTAAAGAAAACCTTAGAAGATGGAAAGATCTCCCATGTTCCTGGATAGGCAGAATTAATATTGTCAAAATGGCTATACTACCTAAATTGCTATACAGATTCAATGCAATTCCAATTAAAATCCCAATGATGTACCTTGCAGAAATAGAGCAAGCAATTATGAAATTCATCTGGAAGAATAAAAAAACTAGAATAGCTAAAGCAATCCTCAGTAGCAAGAGCGAAGCAGGGGGTATTGCAATACCAGATCTTCAACTCTACTACAAAGCAATAGTAACAAAAACTGCATGGTATTGGTACCAAAATAAACAGGTAGATCAATGGTACAGAATAGAGGACATGGACACAAACCCAAATAAATACAATTTTCTCATACTAGACAAAGGGTCCAAAAATATGCAATGGAGAAAAGATAGCCTCTTCAACAAATGGTGCTGGGAAAACTGGAAAACCATATGCAATAGAATGAAATTAAACCCCTATCTCTCACCCTACACAAAACTCAACTCAAAATGGATCAAGGATCTCGGAATCAGACCAGAGACCTTGCATCTTATAGAAGAAAAAGTAGGTCCAAATCTTCAACTTGTTGGCTTAGGATCAGACTTCCTTAACAGGACTCCCATAGCACAAGAAATAAAAGCAAGAATCAACAACTGGGATAGATTCAAACTAAAAAGCTTTCTCTCAGCAAAGGAAACTATCAGAAATGTGAAGAGAGAGCCTACAGAGTGGGAGAATATCTTTGCCAACCATACCTCAGATAGAGCGCTAATTTCCAGAATCTATAAAGAACTCAAAAAACTCTACATGACAAATACAAATAATCCAATCAACAAATGGGCTAAGGAAATGAACAGACACTTCACAGAAGAAGATCTACAAGCAGTCAACAAGATATATGAGAAAATGTTCAACATCCCTAGTAATAAGGGAAATGCAAATCAAAACTACCCTAAGATTTCATCTCACCCCAATTAGAATGGTGATTATCAAGAATACAAGCAACAATAGGTGTTGGCGAGGATGTGGTGAAAAAGGAACACTCATACATTGCTGTTGGGGTTGCAAATTAGTGCAGCCACTCTGGAAAGCAGTGTGGAGATTCCTCAGAAAGCTTGGAATGGAAACACCATTTGACCCAGCTATCCCACTCCTTGGCCTATACCCAAAGGACTTAAAATCAGCATACTACAGAGATACAGCCACATCAATGTTCATTGCTGCTCAATTCACCATAGCCAGATTGTGGAACCAACCTAGATGCCCTTCATTTGTTGAATGGATAAAGAAACTGTGGCATATTTATACAATGGAATATTACTCCGCAATGAAGAATGATAAAATTATGGCATTTGTAGGTAAATGGACGAAATTGGAGAATATCATGCTAAGTGAGATAAGCCAATCTCAAAAAACTAAAGGACGAATGATCTTGCTGATAAGCGGATGAGTACATATAATGGGGGGGTGGGATGGGTTAGCATTAGGTTTAGGGTTAGGTTTAGAGTTAGGCTAAGGAGAGTGGTAAGAATGAAGGAAAGAAGGACTGTATAGAGGGAAAAGAGGGGTGGGAGGGGTGGGGGGGAAGGGAAAAAAATAAACATCATTACCCTATGTAAACGTAAAAAATAAATAAATAAATAAATAAAAATAAATAAATAAAAAGAAAACTTGGAATGGATCCACCATTTGACCCAACTATCCCACTCCTTGGCCTATATCCAAAGGACTTAAAATCAGCATACTACACTGATGCAGCCACATAGATACTCAATTCACAATATGTTCATAGCAACTCAATTCACAATAACCAGATTGTGGAACCAATCTATATACCCTTCAATTGGTGAATGGATAAAGAAACTATGGTATGTGTATACAATATTACTCAGTCATAAAGAATAATAAAATTATGGCATTTGTGTGCAGGCAAATTGATGAAATTGTAAAATATAATGCTAAGTGAGATAAGCCAATCTAAAAAATCCAAAGGATGAATCTTGCTGATAAGCAAATGATGATACATAATGGGGGGTGGGAGGAAGGCAAGAATGGAGGAAGCAGGGACTATATAGAGGGGAAAGAGGGGTGGGGGGAGGAAAAAATAACAATAAATCAAAAGCCATTACCCTATGTAAATGTATGATTACACAAGTGGTATGCCTCTACTTCAAGTACAGAGAAACAAAGTTGTACCCCATTTGTTTGCAATAAAAAAAATAAATAAGTAAAATACTTAGAGTTAAAAAGCTCTAAGTAGAAAAACTGAAAGTGTTCCCCATAAAAACTGGAACTAGGCAGTGATGCCCTCTTTCTCCACTTCTACTCAACTCTACGTAGAGCAATTAGAACAAAGCAATTAAAGGAATAAAAATAGAAAAATATAACTCAAACTATCACTATTTGCTGATGACATGATGTTATATGTAAAAGATCCTAAATATTCTACCAGAAACCTTCTAGAACTCATAAATGAATTCAGTAAAGTAGCATGATACAAATTCAGTGCTCAAAGTGGGGTTGGAGTGATGGAGGGGTAGGAAAAAATAACAGAATTAATCAAACATGATTACCCTTTGTAAATGTATGATAACACAAATGGTATGCCTCTACTTCATGTACAACTAGAGACACAAGTTGTACCCCATTTGTTTACAATAAAAAATAAAAATAAAATAAATGTAATCCATTACCTCCAAAGACTAAAAAGTAATAATCATATGATCATATCAATTGATGCCAAAGTATTTGACAAAATTCAACCATGATTTATGATTAACAATTCTCCAGAAATAGAAAAAGAATAAAATAAAATTACATTAAAAAAAACAAAATTAGTGCTCATAAATCTAATGCATTTTTATTCATATGTGATGGATCTTCTAAAAGAGAAATTAGGAAAACTACCCCATTCACAATAGCTTCAAAAGAAAAATTAAAATACCTGAGAATCAATCTAACAAAACAGGTGAAAAAACTCTACAGTGAGAACTACAGAACTCTAAAGAAAGAAATTAAAATAAACCTTAGAAGATGGAAAGATCCCCCATGTTCTTTCATATGCAGAATTAACATTGTTAAAATGGTCATACTACTGAAAGCTGTATACAAATTCAATTCAATTCCAATTGAAATCCCAATGACATAACTCATAGAAAGAGAGAAAGCAATCATGAAATTCATTTGAAAGAGTATGAGAACTGAAATAGCTAAAGCAATTCTTGGCAGGAAGAGTGAATCAGGGGTTATCAAAATACCATACCTTCAACTATATTACAGAGCAAAAATTTTAAAAAATGGCATGGTATTGTCACCAAAATAGACATGTAGATCAATGGAAAATAATACAGGACACAGAGAAAAACCCACATCAATATAATTTTCACATACTAGACAAGGGTGCCAAAAACATACAATAGAGAAAAGATAGCCTCTTCAACAAATCATGCTGGGAAAACTGGAAATCCATATGCAGCAAAAAGAAATTAAAACCCTTTCTCTCACCCTGCACAAAATTCAAATCAAAATGGGTCAAGGACCTCAGAATCAGATCAGAGACCCTGCACCTTATAGAAGAAAAAGTAGTTCAAAACTTCATCATGTAGACTTAGGATACGACATCCTTAAAATGACACCCAAAACCCAAGAAATAAAAACAGTAGTCAATAATTGGGATAGATTCAAACTAAAAAGCTTTTTCTCAGCAAAGGAAACAATCAACAATGTGAAGAGACAGTCTACAGAGTGTGAGAAACCTTTGCCACACATACTTCAGATAGAACACTAATCTCCAAAATCTATTAGGAACTCAAAAACTTTACACCAAGGATACAAATATCCCAATCAATAAATGGGTTAAAGAAAAGAATCTGTACATATACACAATGGAATATTACTTAGCCATAACGAAGAATAAAATTATGGCATTTGCAGGTAAATGGATGGAGTTGGAGAATATCAGGCTATGTGAGGTAAGCCAATCCCAAAATATCAAATCTTGAATGATTTATCTGATAAGAAGATGATCATATGTAATGGGTGTGAGAGGGAGGCAAGAATGGAGGAAGAATGGAATGTTTAGTGGGAAAAGATGTGTGGGGAAGGTTTGGGTCAATGATAAATAACAGAATGAGAAAAACATCATTACCCTATATGCATGTGTGATTATATAAATGGTGTGACTAGTTCATGTACAGAGAAACATCAGTTTCCCCTCATTTTTGTAAAATGAATCAGAATAAATAAATTTAAAAAAAGAATGTAAGCCTGAAATCACATATGAATGTACATTTTGCTATGTGGACTGTTTAATATTCTTCTTACAAATATTTATTTTACCCATTGGATGTATTTGAACAGGTAAATGATGTATTCCCATATGATTTCACAGTTAAATTTCAGTTACATTAACCAAAATGCCACTTAACATTCTCCTAATCCTGTTCAATATAATGTAAGTTTGTTACTCAAGTATCTCTATTACCTGTGTCACCACTATGATGTGTGTTCTTAAAGGTCTGAGTAGTCTAATTTTATAAGTGACCCACTCATCTCTATGACCTGAGGAATCTTCGTGGTCTGAATATCCTTTGATCTCAGTAATCCCTATGATAGTGAAGTCTCCATGACCTAAGTTGCCTCTATCACCTTAATGATCTAAAAGATTTAGAAGTACTTATGATCTGCATAGTCTGTATTACTGAGTATGCTTTATGACCTGCTTTTTTACTATGAATTCCATGGTTTTTTATGGCCTGAGTAGCCTAAGTGACCTGGGTTGCATTGAGTTTCAAGAAAAAAAGCAAATTCCATATATATATATATATATATATATATATATATATATATGTATGTATAATTAATATACAACATGTGACTACACAGAATAAATATTTACAAATGAACAAGGGAGATATAGCAATATACAAAGAAGGGATTGGGCCAAACCAAGGCTATAATTCCACTGGGGAAACAAGCTTGCAACTCCACATCCAGATTCTGGGACACATGTCATTATGACATTCAATTCAAAGTACAGTGTAGCTCCTCCCCTATTTCCCCTGTAGTCTTCCTGGTTGCATATGTCATGGTCTCTATCTTGTCATTTTTCTGATCAATTTTCACCATATTCCTAGATACATTTTTCATGTTCCTGGCATTTCATTATTTTAGAATTCCCCACCTCAGTTTTAGTTTTCTTCACACATCTGAATGCATCACACTCTCACAGCATCTAGAAGAATAATTGATCCTGCATCACTTTGCCTTCTCTCTCAGGTCTCCCACTGAGATCTCAGTAGAAGTTTCTATAATGCTTTAATTACTGCATATTACATTCCTGCAGAATCAGCACCAAAATATTGAGGGAAAGTTCTGCCACCATCTCAGGAAGTAGAAAAGACTCCTAGGATTGCAGGTGCAACAGCCTCTGCATGCTGGGGATCACTGAAAATGGTGAAAACCCAACCCTGAATCCCTGTGAAAGCAGAGTGTCTGTGAGGTTTCTTCTCAAATAAATTTTTACAATTATATACTTCAGTTGAGATGAGTGTGATCTTGCCAATTTCTGAGATGCCCTCATGACATCTTTTCTTCATGGCTTGAAATTGTTTTTTTATTATCTGAACACTGTGAACTTTTTTTTTGCATTGATGGCTGCAATAACCTATTTGATCTATGTAGTTTCTATGATCTGAGTAAAATAAATAAAAATTTTAACCCCTATGACCTGTGTAGCTTCTATGGCCATGATAGTCTCTATTCCTGGCAAAGCTTCTATAATGTGTGTTGTCTCTGTTCCCATAGTCATTTATGATCAGCATATTCTCTCTAATAGTAGTTGTTTCTATGACCTATATAGCATGTAAATTGTGAGTACCCTCTTTGACTTTTAGCCTGCATGATTTGTGATAGATTTATTACATATAAAGTCTCAACTCTGAGTAGCTCCTTTGACATATGTAGCATCTGTGTCCTCAGCACCATGTGTTGATTTCCTATACTCCATGAACTAAGTAGCCTCATGGAACTCCATATTCCAGAATAATGTCTATTCCAGAAAAATATCTATGACTTAGTAGCCTCTCTGACTAGCACAAACTTTCAGACCATCATAAAATATATAACCTGTGCAGACACTGTAACCTGTTTAGCCCTTAGTACCTGAGTAGCTTCAGTAATGGGCCTGAGTGGCCTCTAGGATCTGAAAAGCATCATAACTTCTAAATACATTCAGTCCTATCACCTTCATATGTTTTATAGGAGTAATTTTCTATGACCTCCATAGTCCCTATGACCTGTGTGGCCTTTGTAGCCTATATAGCCTCTGAGGCCAGAGTATCCTGGGTATTATTTCTAGCATCTAAGACCTGAATAGTCTCTATGACCTGATTATGTTTTGAATAGCCTCTATGACCTCTATGATTTTCATAGCCTATATGATCTTTTAATGCTTTTTGCCTTAGTAGATTCTAGGACCAGGGTAGTGTCTATTCTGTGAGTAGTCTATATTGCTGGTGAAGGTTTCATGACTTGAGTAACCTCCATTATGTGAGTTGTCTCTTGGATCTCACCATTATGATTACAATAACCTCTATTACCTAAATTTCCTCCATGGTCAGCATAGCCTCTATGACAATCCTAACCATTATAACTTGTGCAGCTTCTATGAACTTAGTAGCCTTTAGGACCTGAATTCCCTAAATAATCTTACTTTTTGGTTGTGTAGCTTTTACATAATGGGGAAAATGAAGGACCTTCATAACCTAAATAATATGTGCCTACATGTGTTTAGCAAATCCTCAATGATATGCATAACTTCTATGCCCATATTGACCTCTATGTCCAAAACAACCTGTACAACCTGTGTAGACTGGATAGAAGAAATTTCCAAAATGACCTCACCACCTGTATATATTCAGTAGACATTAAGATCTTTGTAGCCTGTAAGAACTGAATTGACTCAAGGAACTAGATATTCTCTATTACCTATCCAAAACTTTGATTTGTGTAGCACCTATTGCATGCACATCTAGTCCTTTGTGTCCTCTATGACCTAACTTTCTCCAAATGCCTTCGCAACCTTCCTGCCTCTGTAGCCTCATGACCCATATAGTCTTCATGGCATGAATATCTTCTATGTCTTGTATAAACACTAAGACCTGCATAGCATTAATGGCCTGAATAGCCTAAATTCCATGAGTAACCTAAATTGCCTTGCAGATAATATGACCTGAGTAACCTCTATGACTTAGGAACCTCTATGTTTTGCATATGCTATATGACCTGCATAACCTGAATTATCTGAGTAGCCTCAGTTACCTGAATATGTTCTATGATTTTCTTAGAGTATATGATCTATATATCTACCATGGCATTTGTAGGTAACCTCTGTAGAGAAGACCCTCAAAAAACTAGTCTCCATGTATTTAGGATGCCCTATGACCATTGTAGTAGCTAAAGTCAGAATAGCATCAAAGTCCTGACTAGAATGTACTTCCTGAACAGTCTTAATTACCTATGTGAATTTTATGACATGAGTAGACTTAATGACCTCATTATAACCTCTGAGTTCAGTAGTCATTATGACCTTCATAGCTTCTATGTACAGAGTAGCTGTAAGACATATGCAGCCCTTATATTCTGAGATGCCTAAATAATGCATCTAGCCTATTGGACCTTATTATCCTGGATAATTTCAGTAGACCAAAAGATGTGCCTTTCCTCTATGACTGCCATAGTATCAATGACAAACAAAGCTTCTCTGAACAGCATGATATGTTACATACACAGCCTTTATGAACTCTTTTACATTTATATCCTGAGTAAAATAAATTACCTGCATATGCCTTGTGTAACCTCTATGACCTCTGTAACCACTATGAATTGAATATCCTTCAATAATTCATTTTCCTCTTTGAACTATGTAGATAATCTGAGTTCTTCAGACTTCATCAACTGAGCAGTTCTGTGATCAGCTTTAGTCCCTATGTCATGCATGGCCTTTATTGCTGTGTAACCCATATGAAGTGAACAGTTTCTATCATTGTTGTCTCTATGACCTTTGTAGTCTGTATGCCTTAAGTAGCCTCTAAGGCCTGCATAGTGTCTGTGTCTTGAGTATGCTCTATGAACTTAGAAAAATCTATGGTCTGCATATCCATTATGAACTTTAAAATCTCTATGACCTGAGTAAAATTTAGTTTGTGTACCATCTCTGATGTGATACACTACATTCCATGTGTACTTTTCATATCCTGCATAACTTCTATATTTTTGTAACATATGTGTCCTGAAGAGCCTCTTTGACTGTTTTAACTTTTCGTGGCTTATATATTAGGTGTCCCAAAAGAGCTTATGTGTGATACAATGCATGAGTGTTTTCATGTGAAATGATTTGATTCTGAGACCTTAATCTAATTAGTATGTTAATTTCTAATGGGAATTAAGTATCTGATATTTCTTTGTCACACACTTTTGCCATGGTGCTTTGCTTCATCTCAAGTTATGAGGAATTTAGTCAGTCATGTAGGTACTGAGACCTCTGAAACCAACAGAACACAAATGTTTCCTCCATTATTGTTCTTGTCTTTTTTTTTTGTCACAACAAATAAAAAAAAGACTAAAACAGAAATTGGTACTGAGAACAGGGGTACTTGTGGTTAAGTTGACCATGTGGTTTAGAAACTTTTGGAGATTCTTGTAATTCATAAGAGGAATTTTGGAAAGTATAGAGATGTAAGCTAAAAACACATTGTTATGATTTAAGTCCATCTTAAGCAATAGTGGGGGACTACAAAAGACCAGAATATCCATGGGAGTATGGGCAGTGAAGAAGTTGAATAGGTTGAATAAAGGAGAAAGAGGACTTTATTGGAATTTGGAATAGAATTCATTCATAAGATCTGGCAAAGGATTTGTTTGTATTTTGTATATATCCTGGGACTTTTAGTGAGGCTGAACTTAAAGATGATGGACTTCTTTATCTGTAAATATATTTCTAGACAGCATAGTATTTAATTGATGTCATTAATATTGCTGGTAGCTTTTAGTCAAATTTATTGTGATAATAATAAGAAGAAATCAAAGCAGAAAGATTTGAAAAATTTGAAGGTTGTTAAAGGTATTTGAGCTACTAAAAAATACTAAATATTTGCTCTGAGAAATAGAAAATGTGGCTTGTATATATCTCAGAAATATGCAAGACCACACCCATCTCATTCTTAAGTGTTTAAGACCACTAGGAAGATTAGTGAAGCACCCTGTTTGTGCTTGGAGGTCTAGGAAGGTGTTTCAATTGTGCTGAACCACTAAGGCACTCTGAGTCTGATGCAGATGTGATCCCAGGAAGCTTGACTAAAGCTAGAGGTGCACAGATTTTGGCAGAAACCAATTGGTTCTCCATCTGCAGAAATGGAGAATGGCAGAGTTAGGGGGTAACAGAAAAATCCACTGAGAATTTGAAGAAAGACCTGAGAGGTCAGAAAATTTAGAGAAGATTTGACACCTCTGCAGGTTGCACCTGAAGAGGAAATGTGTGAAGATATAAGGAGGAAGACAAAGCTGCAGTGAAAATCCTAAAGATTATAAAATGCCAATATCAGGGATCACCTTCTGAGGAAACCTGCAGGAATGAAGGAGAGACAATTCATGAGTGGGCTCATGTGGGCTGCAACCAGCAAAGCCATAAATGTGAAGCTACACAAAATCTTTGGAGATAACATTATGATGTCACTTGTCTCAGATACTGAAGGTGGAGCTACAGTATATATTTTTTTCCACCTAGAATTCAAACTTGCATTGGTCTCACCTCATAATCCTCTGCCCCTAATTCTTTACATGGAAATGAACCCTTTATATATTGGAAAAATAATTTTTGATTTTTACAGAGACTCATACTGAGAATATTCATGGAATCTCAGAGGAGACATTGGTTTGGACTTTTGGCAGTGATGGAACTGTAAAGAATGGGGACTGTTGGAAATGGACTAAGTGTATTTTGAAATGTGATAATGGCATGAGATTTGGGGTGCTGGCATGTAAAAGTTCATATGTTCCAAAATTTGACAATGGTCATAGGCAAAATGATCACATTATGTTGTTTTAGTTTAATGAGTTGATTAATCCCTTGATAGAACTACTCAGTTCTTTTAGATTACATAGAAAATAAAGGCTGCATATGAAATTATTTGAGGGTCTTCTAGTAATTTAGGATGTTTAGGTCATAAAACCCCACAGATCACAGATTCTTCACTGCTTTTAGAAGTTAGGCAGGTCACATATGCTATTCAGGTCATAGAACATACACTGGTAGAGTGGTTTGAATGTATAATGTTCAAAAATAACTCATGGTTGAGAAAATATTAGATGGTTTAGAGGTGGAATGTTTGGATAGGACCAATTCTTCAGCAAATAGTGATAGTTTGATCATTTTTTTCTATTCATACCCTGTTAATTTCTTTCTTATGTGTGATTGCTCTAGCTAGCGTTTCAAGGACAATGCTGAACTGGAGTGATGAAAGAGGACATACTTGTGTTATTCCACTTATCTGTGGGAAGTCTTTCAATATTTATCCACTTAGAAATATGTTGGTTTTTGAATGTTATATATAGCTTTAACAATGTTGAGTTATGTTCCTACCTTCCCTAGTTTTTCTAATGTTTTGAACATGAAAGTGTTCTGTATGTTTCAAAAAGAGACACTTCACAGAAGAAGAAATAAAATCAATACACATATCAATAAACATATGAAAAAATATTCAACATCTCTAGCAATGAAATGAATGCAAATGAAAACTATTCAAAGATTTCATCTTACTCTGAGCAGAATGACATTTATCGAGAACAGAAGCAATAATATATGATGTCCAAGATGTGAGGAAAAAGGTACACTAAAACATTGTTTGTGGTACTGCAAATTGGTGCAACCATTATGGAAAACTGTATGGAGATTCCTCAGAAAACGTAGAATAAAACCACATTTTGACCTAGCTGTCCCCTCGGATCAGTTTATACTCAAAGGACTTAAAATGCATATCAGAGTAACACACTCACATCAGAGATAGCATCTCAACTTACAATAAATAACCTATGGAGCAATCCAAGTTGAGCTTCAGCAGATGTATTAATTTTACATATACACAATGGAAAATTTATCCAACTTAAAGAAGAATGAAACTATGGCATTTGCTGGTAACAGATGAACCTGGAGAGTATCAAGCTAAGTCAAATAATCCAATACCCAAAAACCAAATTCTGAGTATTTTTCTGATATGTGTATGCTAATTCATATTAAGAGGGTCTAGGAAAAAATTGAGTTATTTTAGATTAGAGAGAGGGGAGCAAAAGGAGGGAGGCTGCCAGGGGGTAGGAAGTATATTAGAATGAATTGGACATTGTTATACATTGAGCAAGTATGATTATATGACTGCTGTGATTCTCCACTTGGCACAGTTAGAAAAATGATAAATTATTGCATTTATAGGTGATGTTTCCAAGTGTTCTGTTGTCATGTATAAATAATTAGAATATATTTTAAAAGATGTGTACCTATGAAAGAACATACAGTAGAAATTGTGAAATTCAAAATAAAGTATATGTTTTTGTCAAAAATATTATAGATGTCACTGTGGCTACCTGGTGAAAGGGTAATTAAGTAATAAACTGTGCAGGTTACAATAGTTACTGACATCAAAAAACTTAAAAGATCATTTGGAATACTCAGGTTATAAAGGCTACACTGATCACAGAGACTGCTCACACTAATGTTGGTCTTGGAAATTAGGGTCAGGTCCTTGTTCCTTCAATGTTGAAGAAATGTTGGACTTGTCATGGAACGCAGATTTTATTTGTGAGAGGGACAGGTGAAGTATTTCCAGAGAGAAGTGGTGTTCAGAGTTGGGTGACTTTGTAAGTGGGTTTGTTTTCCTCTTTTATAGATCCTAGAATCCCCCAAGTTTTTGTTTCTCCTTCACATATATGCCCCAAAGTAGGAAGGAGCAGTCCAGAGGAGAATCATTTGTGTTTGAATTTACAAACTCTGGAAGTGTTAGCAGCCAGTTGAGAAGGGAAATAGGATCAGAAGTGTGCACCATGGGAAGGGAAGTAAAATCCCAAAGTTTAGTTGTTAGTAACCCATTTCCTTTTCTCATCATTTACACCCAATAGTTTACTATATGTGCTTACTACTTGTCCTTCATATCATCTCAATATCATCCACAGAACTTAAATAAGTCATAGGGATTGTGTAGATCATAGATATTACACAAGTTGTATAGGTTATGCAGATTGTAAAGTTTACTCTGTTCTAAAATGTTTGTGAGTTTATAGAGGCTATTCATGTTAGACTACTCAGGTCACAGAGATGACACAGGAAAGTGTGGCTATAGAGGACATTGAAGGTACTTAGGTTACAAAGGATAAAAAAATCATAGAGGTTTTCCAGGTCCTAAAAGTTAACAGAACAAAGAGGTTATGCAGATCATGAAAGCATCCCAGATCATAGATTCTATGCACATCAAACAGACTTTTAGGGCACAGAGCATATTTAGTTAACAGAGGCTAATCTGGTCATAGAGGCTATTCAGACCACAGTAGCTATGCAGGTGATAGGGCATACTAGGATCATTTAGGTTACAAAGCAAATAGAAGCTACTCAGGTCATTGAGGATATACAGACCATAAAATTTTTGCAGGTCATAGAGGTCACACTGGTTAGAGGATAAGCACATCTTAAAGATGACTCAAGTTTTTGAGTCTCTGGGTGTCATGGATACTCTTCTGGTCAAAATGCTAATCATACCATGAAAGGTGTACAAGACATAAAGTCCATTCAGGAATAGATGAGAGTGTAATCATAGAATTTATTCTGGTAAAAGAAGTTATGTAAGTCCTATTGGCTACTCATACCATCTAGGTTAAAGAAATCAGAGATGCTACTCATATCACCAGGCTAAAATCTAAAGCAGGCTATGTACATCATAAAGATGACTCTGGACATATAGGTTATGAAAATTATAAAGTATACTTAGGTCATATAGAATATGCAGTTTATTAAGGCTATGCAGGTCTTAGGGATTAAGTTTATGTTGATTATCCAGACCATAAAGGCTATTTAGGTCACACAAGCTGAAGTCATAGGGAATATTAGTGTGATTTAGACTACAAATGCCATATGGCCACACTGGTCTTTCAGGCTACACAGGGCAAAATATAATTTCATTGTACATGATCACAGACTATAATGATCATAGTGCCTACTAAGATCAAAATGACTACTCAAGACATAAATACTATGCAGATCATTGATGCTGTTCAGGGCATAGTTGTTATGCATGTTATAGATCCTACATGGTCATGGAAGATACACAAGTCATAGATATTTTGCAGAAAATACAAGTTATTCATTCCACAGAAGCCATTTATGTCATAGAATATATGTAGAAAAAGGAGGATACACAGGACATGAAGGCTAGGCATGTCTTAAAAATTATGCTGGCCATAAAAGTTACTCAGTGCATACATACTACTCAGGTCATTGAATATATAAAGGAAATAAAGGCTTCTGAGGTCATAAATGCTAAGCAGTACACAGAGGCTATTCAAGTCATAAAGGCAAGACCATTCTTAGAAGCTACCCTAACCAGTGACTACTGGGTCCATAGAAATCATGCAAGTTATAGAGGCTACTTGTATCATAGAATGTACACAGATTTTAGAGAGCACTATGCCTATGAGCGATAACCTTTAAAAGAACTATAATTTCCCTACATGAGAGTGACTACCTAGGTCAGAGTCTGGACAGGTCATGGGCTACTATGGTCATATAGACTACTAAGACTGTAGCAGTTACTCAAGTCACTTTGGCTATTAAGACAATAAAGGCTATGTAGATCAAAAAGTTCAAAATGTTCATAGAAGATACTCAAGTCATAGTGGCTGTTCAGGTAACAATGTCTACCTGATAATAGAGGCTAAGTGGATTATTGTGCCTAATGACATAACAAAAACTACTAAAATCATATAGGTTACTAAAGTCCTATAGGCTACAGTGCTCACAAAGGCTGAGTCCATAAATATTTTGCAGGTCATAAAAGTGTCCATGAAGGCTAACACAGTTCATACATTCTACACAGATCATAGAGGTTAACGAGTTTATAGAGGTTGCTCCAATCATAGAGGGCTCACAGGAAATAGAGCCTCTGGACTTCATTGGATAAACTCACATCAAATAAGAGGATGCTCAGATCCTAGAAACTACATAGGCTATGGAGGCTACACAGACCAAAGGGGTAACCAAGTTTATTTGGACTACTCAGTTCATAAGGAATATGATATAAATAATAGAGGAAATGTAGCATACAGAGGAAACACTGGTCATAGAAGCTACTCAAATGATAAATTATACTAAATCATAGAAATTAGGCAGGATACTCAGAATATAGGTGATATGCAGATCATAAAGATTACTCAGCAAACAGGATACTCAGCTTATTTTTGCTACTTAGGTATTGCAAACTATTTGCAGGTAATGGAAGTTATGCTGTGTTAGAGGCTATGCAGGTTGTT